>NC_053488.1:24886309-24957589 GCF_015227805.2 Hirundo rustica | reverse complement strand
GAGTTGAAAACTCAGAAGTGTTTGTTACAGCCAAATATATCATAAAAATTGAGGACTTTTTGATCTGATAAAGGATAGAATCTGGTATTTAGAATTATATTAGGATTCTACCAAGATCAGTATTGAGCGTTGTGGCCTAAAATCCTACAAGGAGTTGTCTATATTGCAGTAAAACCTAGCTAAAGTTGTGGCCAAAATTCTGACTCCATTAATTTCATTAGCCCTTGATTTTCACCTGCCTATCCTTGTTTCAAACAACTTAAGCACAAATTTTTATAAGTTGCTGGAAAAGAAAATGAGACTTTACCCCATAATGTAATAGGTATTGAATGTTGTGACTGAATAATGATCTCCAACAGATAGCAAATACAAGTATTCAAGCAAAGCAGACATGTTTATTTTCAAAGCTGGAGACCATTTTTCAATCACAACATTCAATTTCTTTTTCATTAATTCCATTACAGCATCATGGTTCATTGCCAATGAAAGAGCAGATAAATAAAATGGATGAGAGTGACCCACAGACCCAGAAAATCAGATATTGGTGGTACAAGTTAAAAGATCAAAAAATCACTACATAAGCTTGGATGGGTGGAAAACTTTGGTGATTAAGTACATTTTATATGGTCATGCATAATATTTGTGTAAATTCAATGACCATCATCCAGATATTAGAATTTCATCAATAACAACGTTCTTCCTTATTTTGTTCAACAAGTTACTTTTCAGTTTAGTACTGACAATTTAATCAAACTTGAATAGACTAACACCCACCTGAGTTGCTCAACTGGTAATGGTTTCTTTTGGATATGGTTCTCTCCTACTGATTATTGCTACACATAAACCCATATATAGATAATAAGCTCAAAATATACCATTTTAGAATCTCAACAGCAATTTCATGAAAGAGGCAATGGAATATCTGGAAAGCAGTGAAAGGGAGAAGAGTTTGTTTTACCAGTCTCAGTAAGACCTCCCATTATTTTATTTTTTTATCAAGTTTCTGTGATGTCTGGATTTAGCACTGTAGAATCTGCAATGAAATGATCTCATACTCTGATCTGTCTTCATTTTGATTTCCTCTGTCACTGCAAAAAATGTGGCATAGAGAAAAATAAGACCGATCCTCAATATTTTAAAGATGTACCCTTCACTGACATAAAAAACTAAGATGACACTAATTCTCATCATGTGAAGACCCTCTATCCACATGCTGGCACTGTGGTGTTCACTCTCAGCACCTACTGTCTGCCCAGTGTGAGCATAGGTGAATGAGGACATACTGCTAACAAAAAACCCACAAAAACCCAACAACAAAAAACAACAACAAAACAAAACAGAACAAACAAACAAAAAAAGGGAATAGTTAGAATAGTTATTTATTATTCATCAATCTCCAGGGCTTCTTTGCCACTCACAGTTAGCTCACTTTCAACAGACACTATTTGCCATTTGACAGTTCAATTCAGGTACATCTAACAGAAACAGTGTTTGTTGCTAGCACTCATGTATACCAGAACAGTCAGTATCTCTCAAGCATGACATGCACATTATAGAGCACATGCAAATGAACAGACTCTATTGCAAAGAGCTTACAATCTAATATGAAGGAGAGAAAGGAAGAACAGCAACACAGGACATAAAGAGTGGTAAAAGAAGAGAAATATGGCTAAGCCAAAACGTTTGTAAATAACTTCTAACACGCTGTGAACCCCTGGACTGCCCTAAGATTGTTACACATATACATGTCACATTACTGGGTACAATATGTTATAAAGATAATATTAGGGATGTAAAATTCTGTAAATTCTAAAGTGCTAATTTTGGCCTTGGCAGGGTCATAAGCTATCATAATAAGTCAGATTATCCTCCTTCCCATCCACATTGGCAAGCATTTAGGGATATGATACAGATGAATTTTAGTACTGCAGTAATTTGAACGCAGGAACTTGATCCACACAAGAAGATGAGATCAGATGTGCAGTTGAGATAATTGATACCTTTGCAAGAACTTCTGTATCATCTGTGAAAGACTGTAGTGTTGAGATGAAGTTCTCAATGACTGGAGAAGGGTAAATATTGAATCCATTTAAAAAAAAAGGCCAAAAATATGACATGGATATTTGCAGGTTAGTTGGTCTTACTTTGATCTTACTTTGATCTGGAAAAAAAATCATAGACCCAGTCTATTCTAATTTGCTTTTTCACTGTTAAAGATATTTTGATTTTCTTTGAGGATGGAAAACCTTTGTAGAGGTTTAGGAAGATCCACAGAAAATTCTTATGTGATTTGAGGTCCTGTCACAGTAATATTCAATAGACAGTGCATAATGTAAAATATAATTCTTGTATACTTAGCAAAAGAGGGAGGAAAAGGGAGTTTATAACCATTATTATATTCTGGCTCCTTCAACATATTCCAAATATTTTAAGAATATTTGGAATATGTTGAAGGAGCCAGAATATAAAGACAAATATCAATAGCAATTCCTCATAAATAATGATCTTTCCCAAACATTTTTACTCAGATCATGTGTTTGTTCCTTGTCTTTATACAGCCTTCCATCACACCATTATGGTTTGGGGTTTTTTTTAAATGAAGAATTTCAACACTGTCTGGCCTTTCTGGATGCCAGACATCTCCATTCAGTGCCACTCACTATTACCTGACTTTATGGGTGTTCAGTCAGTTTTCAGTTCATGAAGCCTAGTTCATTTCTGAGCCAATTTGAGCTAATTTTTTGAGACACTGTATCAAATGATTTACTAAAATCCGAATGTACTATGCCAAATGCATTCATTCCCTTTAGCCACTAATTTTGTAATTCTGTCATAAACAAGCAATCAAGTTCATCTGACAAGATTCATTCTCCTAAAGCCCTGCTGCTTATTTATAATAACCATCCAAAAATACATGAAAGATGCATGCACCAAAAATGGAGTGAAGCTGGATCCTGCAAGATATGGGAAGTGGAAGCTCATCAAAAATAAAACGTGCGATAAAGCAATCCACTTGTTAGATGAAGGGTGCTCTGAAAGACACTACAGAGATTGGTAGTCTTGCTTGCTACCGGAAGAATTTAGATTTTACTCAACGTAATGTAGTTCGAGCTAACTATCTCTCTTTTGTTTTCTTATTTGTATTTTCTCCTTGCTGCCTGTAAAGCCTGTATGCATCTCTAAAAGCTGTAGAAGAATAAGATAATTATGTATAACTGAGGTTTTGTTCAGGGATAGGGGAAACAAAATTAAAAAGAGAAGAATAAAAACAAAACTCACAAAGCCAAACCAAAACAAGAGCAGTATGAAAAAAAAATTAAACACTCATTTATTTTATCAATAAGTTTTATAATCTAAAATGAAAGGAGTAACAATGAAAAAAGTTATGTAAAATATTTTGCTTGGAATCAGAAACCCTTTTTCTAGGACAGCATCTGCAATGCAATACAGAAATTGCACTTCAGCTGCATTTCAAATCTGGTATTATTTTCCATTACCACTCCTCTATATTACAGCATTGGTGGTGTCTTGATATGATTCTGCATAAATAAGGATGTGTATGTGCCACATGCACAAATATCATATTAGTTTTTGTGACTTTGGGAGTGGTGTCAACTAACAATAGACTAAATCTGGATCATATTAATGTATCGATTATAAAAACATGAAGCAATGGGAAAAATACCCCTTGTTAGTTGCTCATCGTCTAGGAAATTATATTAGAGTAGGCACGTTACCCTTTTCCAAGGTATAATGAATCCTGCTTCTGTGTGCAGAACAGCTCTGTCTCTAATCAATAAATTTGTTATTATTCAGAGGTAAATAATTTTCTATTTTCTTACGCAGTAAGTATACTGCTTACCCCTTCTATGAAGTTACCAAATTATGAGCAATGCACTTCCCTTTCTTGATGGAATAATTGAACTCTGGTTTCAATGAGCAACTCTCTATTACTGATAGTCCTAATTTGTCCATTTCAATATTTTCAAGAAAAAAAATGAGAGACTTCTGTTCACATATTTCTTCAAATCATCAGAACTTCCAGAACATTTACATATCTAGTTGTACCATAGTAATAGTTTAGAGGTCAGGAAAGCACAGCAAGTTGTGACTGACAAATAATCAAAAGTATGGATTTGAAGCTAATAAAAATACAAAAGACCTAATTTAATCTGAGAGCCAATCACAATTTTTGAAAGGGAAGTATTGACTTCCTTCAAGCTTTTGAAAAAGTGCTCTTCTAGTTGTTCCTAACATTTCAGCTATTTCTTCTCAACTCACTTAGGACTGAAAATATTCATACTAGTCATAGTGGCCATCACTTGCCCAAATTTCTCTCAGTCAAGCCATGACTGACCAGTCAATGTGGTAATGGAAAACAATCTCTGTTTTCCCCTAAAATATTTCTTATTACTCAATTTGTGCTTCAGATTACATAATAGATAGATTAGTAACTTTGAGTTGTCATGTTTCTTTTGGACATATTTTCTTTCCCTACAATATAAACATAACTTCTGGCTAACAGCTAGATTACACATTTTATCATCTATATATTAGCCACTCTATCCATTAAAATTAATTAATTTGCCAGAAGGACCTATAGCAAATATCTTACATTTCATTACAGTTACGGTGATCACTGATTTTACAGTGTTTCAGGTAACAGAACCTTGGGTAAAGTAATGAAAGCATGTCCAGTTCTGGGATTAATTGCAACTGCCTTTTTTGTTGCTTTAAAAACAAAAACTACTTTGAATTCACAGAGTAAAAATGCTCCTTTCAATTGTCAGAACACTTTAAACACATTTCTTGCTTCATGTCACCTGTTGCCACATAGTAACGTTCTCTGGACTGATAAATAGTAGTTTTAATAGTTCACAGAATCATTAAACCACAAAGAAATAAGGATGGGATTCACCTCACCTAAATATAGCCATCTAAAAATTAGGTGATTTATGTAAGGCAATAATGAAAGCCAGTTTTGTTACAAATATAAAAGGGTACATATCTTTAGAAGGCCATTCACCCCATTCTAAAATAGTGTTTAAGATGGCATCATGACTTTTCCAGGTAGAGATTTGTGCCTCACCTTAATTTAGAGGGTGGTATGATAACTACTATAGAAAGAATATTACTTAAATTACCCAAATGTGGGTAAATAAGTATTACTCTACATGTCACTAAACAGTAAGGAAAATTAAATATAAATAAACCACTTGAAATTGGTCACTATTCTTGTGCTTTCATTATTATTATGATATTTCACACATTCTCATTCATTTAATGCAGTGGGTTTACACCAACATTTTTTTCTTTTGTTGTTTTGTTGAAGCTTTGTTGTAACTGAGGAGAATGAAATGCTAACAACATTCCCCCAAGAGGATTGCAAATTGTGCATGAAAATATTTGCTTTCTGGAACAATGTTAAAAAATAAATGTAAGAAAAATAATTTTAAAAAAGAGGCAAAACTGAGAAACAGAAAACAATATTGTGCTGTGAGAATGAGTAGCTCTGCTTTTAGGGGCTACAGTGGGCAAATGAACCAATGTAAATCCTCCCAGCCATGGCTATATTGTGGGGGGAAAAAAAAAAAAAAAAAAAAAAAAAAAAAAGCAATCCCTGGCTCTCTAAAGAGATGAGTAGGAATAAGGACTGATTTAACATTTATATATGAGGAAGATAAAACTGATTAAGAATTTCTTCCATTTTTTAATACTGTTAATGCTCATCTTTCAAAAGCAATGATGAAAAATCAAGAAAGATGCAGAAAAGAATCACAAAAATTACTTAGGAGCCATGGAAAATGCCTTTTAGTGAGACACTGCAAGAGCTTTACCTATTTACCTTATCAAGAAGAAGATTGAAAGGTGATTTGATTAGCGTGTCTAAGTACCTTCACAGGGAGAAAACACTAACTACTAAAAAAGCTCTTTAATCTAGCAGAGCAAGGCATAACAAGAGACGATGTCTCAAGCTGAAGCCAGACAAATTAGAAATAAAGCACTATTTTTTTTTTTTTTTTACAGCGTGGGTGATTAACCCCTGGAACAAAGTGCTAAGGAAAAAGTGGATTCTTTTTTTGTCTTGAATCAAGTCTTTACTTTAAATCAAGCTTGGGTGCCTCTCTGGAAGATAAGGCATCTCTTGAAGTAGCTAAGTTTTGACTGAGTCTTGAAAAATAAGGGAAATGTTTGCGTAAAGACTGTAGAATCTTTCAATGAGTATGTTTTGGAGATATTCCACTGGAGATAAGGACTTTTTTTATTCAGGAAGTCAGTTTTAATGATCTAATTGTTCCCACAGCCCTTAAAATCTGTGAATCATGCAAATTATAAACAAAACCTGGCCTCAGGCACAACTTCATTGAAAATAATACATGTTCATCGGGGAAGATGTCCATTGAGGTACAATTAACTGGTCTATAAAGTATCTCCACTTTTTAAGTAAAAGAAAGTGGGAAATATAATTTGCTTTTTCTGAATATTTTCTAAATTTCAGACAATATCCTGTTCTGCACTGAAGCATTCTCAGTTCCCTCAGACTTGCCAGCATTTTGTGGAATGATGTTTTATGCACTGATTTTTTTGTTGTGTGGTTCTCCTGCAGACTGACCTATAGTGAAATATACAATCATCACAATACAACGGTTCAATAATAGAAATCATTGCCTGAGAGTCATCAGGAATTTCGTTTTGAAATGACATTTTAAATGTCCTGAAGTGCGTTTTTGCCTCATGTTGTGATATTATATATTTGCATTTACACTGAGTGCTTAGACATGAAGGACCAATATAATTTGCCTGTATGACATAAAAATGGGGTTTGGGAGGAAGAATAATCATTTCATGTCTGTTGCAGAGAGCTGGGGAAAGGAGTGACCCAAACAGAAGAAACAATGTCTCAGAAGGGCAAAGTTCTTGTGGAAAATATGCTATTTGCATTTGAATGTGCTCCAGTCCCCTGTCCAGCTGGGGAGAGCACATTCAGCTATACATTGTGGTATTGTGTAGTGGAGTAGTGTTCATTTGGATTATGTCTCTGTACACTGCTATAGCTGTTTTTGCCTGTCTGGGTATATGATATGTTGTGGATACATGAAGGCAGAGATTTCAAATACAAACACATGTGCTTGTGAATGATTAGATGAATAATATTTTCTTGCTACCCATTACAACGAATTTTCTTTCTTGTCCCCTCAAGACATAACTATTAATTAAAGAAAGTTGGCAATTGCAAGCTGCTGCTGTTGCACCAGAGAACAAGGCCAGCAACTGTTTGCAGAGCATTCTTTCTTCCATCTTTCTTTCTTTCTTCCCTTTTCCCCTGCCTTTCTTTTTGGCTGAAGAAAAGATTTAGAGGCTTTTTTTTTTTTTTTTTTTTTTTTTTTTTTTTTTTTTCCCCCCTCTCTACACTCTACTGGTTGTTCCAGCCTGGAGCTAGCTTGTTATAACCTACTTAGTCAGTTGGGTGCTGTCAGTCACTACTTCAGAATCAATGGTTGCAGATGTGAGCTTGGATGCTATGTTATTTCCCCCTGCAGTAGCAAGCAGTAAATAGACTTTATTTTAATTTTTCTAACTGCTTTGTCCTACAAAAAATTGCAAAAAAGCTAGAGAATTTGCAGATAAACACTCACTAAAATGAGATGAAATTTTTTGAAGTAGTAATTCCATGTTCAAGTGCAACATTAATAGTGATACAAGACTTATACTTATCCTATTGGGAATTTGTTTGCATGAATGTGAAATGTCAGTATATCAGGATTTTGCTAAAGGAAAGAAATATTCAGCAGGTCTGTCATCAAGGGAGTGCAGTTTTCTTACGAAAAAAGAACAAAAAAAAAGAACTCACAAACATATGGTTACATATGGAAAATCAGAACATTTTTTAATTTTGTGTCATTGCTGTTGTGGTTGATATTATTATTATTATTATTATTATTATTATTATTATTATTATTTACTATTTCCTCCAGAGCAAACAAAAATTTTTTAACTTTTCCTTTACATTTGGAGGGGTGGTCTTGTCCTCATATTTCCATGACTTTGCACACCTTTGTTATTCTATGGAATTGCTCTCATGCGTCATTCTCCCAGATGCTGCTGGCTTTCACGGAGAAACAGGAGGCAGTTACTTGTTCCAAAGCCAGTGCTGAGTTTTCCTGATGTTGTCAGATCAAGTTACCAATGCAGCTCTGAGGTCTTAATTGCATTCCAGACAGCCTCAGCTCCAGTTTTAACCCTGCTCCTTAGGAAACAGGAACACTTCAGGGTGGCAGATTTTAAGTTCAACATAGCAAAGGACCTTTGTAAACTATATATGCTTAAATTGCTTTCAGTAATTAGAATAGCTATGTGTGGAGGAAGACAAAGATTCAACTTACCTGTCCCAGGCCCTCCATGGACATGCCCCAGGAACCAGAGGCTTGGACATCTGTGTTTGATTTCCAGAAGATCCAGCAAGGAATGTTATGACAGAAGATTTTAGGCCTTTCATTTCTCTGTGAGGAGATGAGATATAACTAGGAAACACTAACAGCAATATCACGAGTTAGGCTGTCTTTCAGTGGCCTCACTCCCGGTGAGTTTATCTCAGCTCCTGGGGGGGTGGGGAATCTCTGTTATCTACTAATAAACAATTATTTCCGCATATTTTCACAGAAATTGATAAGCCAAATTGCAAATGCATAGGAGAAAGAGGAAGAAAACTCCTTTTACAGTTAAATGAGGTTAATGTATAATAACAAGATGGTACTGGTATTCTTATATCTAGTGGACAGTGTTGCTGAATGAAGACACAAATCTCAGAATTTCTACTATGTGATGGCAGTTAAGTTAGGTCTTCTCATATGATTGTTCTCAGACGGGGAAGAAAGTTAGTACCCTGAAAATTTTTATGGAACATTTTGGGTTTCAATGGAAATGAAAAATAATGATTTTCACTCCGTATTATCTCATACTTTTTTTTTCTGAGATTGCTGTTTGACCACATGAGAAAGTTCAAGGAGAAATCTTGACTGGGAAGAGAAAATAGTTTCTCATCACCCAGAAAAACTTCCACACAAGCCATCATGTGAACTGTGTCCTTTCTCTGATCTCATGTCTGATATTACACTCACTTTGTACAAAGACCATAATCATGAGTTTGGAGGACAGATTTTTCCCTTCCACCAAGATTTCTGACCTTAAGACTACCATATCAACACAAAAGGGAAAAAAAAGCTCTCCCATCTCAGATTTTTAAAGCTGAAGACCAGAGATGGTACCCTTAAACCCATAAAGAAATGGCTTCTAGTTTTTTATCCATCTCTGTAAATCTTTTACAGAAAAATTTTGAAAGTTCAGATATTGCTATGGACAACTTAACGCCTACAAGATTTATTAATCCAATTTTTGCTGCTTCTCCCATATTTGTTTTTTACCTATGGATATGGATATCTTGAAAATATTCCTTTGTGTGAATATGAAGCCTCAAAAGATTTTCACTGTTGGGAATCCAGAAGAAGTATTTCTTAAGGGAAGTTAACAATGTAAATATAAAATCGCCAAGTTGAACAAAAAACAAAACAAAAGCAAACAAACAAACAACCCCAAAAAACAGACAAAAAACACCCCAAAACAAAACAAAACAAACAAACAAACAAACAAACAAACAAACAAACCTGTTATAAATTGCATGACTCAATGTTTAGTCCCAATTAGAATTTTATTAATTACAGCAAGCGGGGCATAAGCAAATGCAGCGCTGGGCGACAGGGGAGTCTGCGCTCCGCCAACTGCTGCGCGGTTTTCAGGTTTTTAGTAGCTTTTTTTATACAGTTCCTTTTCCTGTTGACGTGTCTATTTCATAGCACTCTGCGCATGTGTCAACTTGTTGCTAGGGGGTCGTTTTCTGCCTCCTGGTGGTCGTTGGATGAAGGCAATGAGTCTTCCTCAGATGTCCCCTAGGCGACTCGTCTCCTTATTTGGTATAGGAGTTCCTTTTCCTGAAACTCAAACGCTTGTTAAGCAATAACATATAGGAATTTCATCGAAGGTCATGAAATTTCCTGTTGTTTAGTCCTACGTTTGCAATTTCAATAAACAAAGCACATGAAATTTCCTGTTGTTTAGTCCTACATTTTCCGTTTGCAATTTCAACGAACAAAGCATTAACCCGTCACAAAAACCAAACAAAAATCTTTATGAAGTAGTGCCTATCTATAAATTTAACACAGAGAGTAGAAATATGTTTTATATACTGGAAGGAAAAAAAAAACCACAAAATTACTGCTAGAATATTCCCTCATCCAAGCCTTGGAACCCTCATACAGTTGAAATTTACCCAGAAAAGAAAATCTGCCTAGAGCTGGTAAATTGTTCAGTGTTTGACTGTTCACCCAAAACAGTTACCCCTGTTTCAGTGAAGAATTGATGCCCTGCAAAAGAGTTTACTTATCATTCATTTATTTAAATTACTTTCTGTGAGGGCAAGTGTGTTCTAGGAAATGTACCAGACTGCGGCCACTAGAGAAACAGCTTCTCTTTAACTGATGAAAAAACCACAAACAAATAAACAAACACCAAAAAAAAAAAGACCAGAGAACACAAAAAAAAAAAAAAAACCCCACAACCAACCAACTAAGAAGCCCAACAAAAAGAAAATGACACAATAATCTAGAGAGAAAACTAGCAGATTGTAAATATAATAATCCCATTTCCCCATCTCTGCCCACACAAAAACCCTTACAGAGAACTGTAGATACCATTTCCTGGAACATTTCGGTTTCTAAAACGAAAACAAGTCACACTGATTATGTTCTGCCTAAATTGGAACTTGGCTGAAATTTGGTAGTCTTTTCTAAGAAGGCAATTAGGAACACTTGCTCTCTGTTCCACCTGTTCCTGGCAGCATTTTGTCCCTTCTAGGATAAAACAGCAGTCTACTTCAGACTGAGCAATCCACCTCAGACTGAGCAATCCTCAATTTTACATTCACATATAGAACTGGAAATGTGTTTAATCACATCCTGCTTATATTAAGTACTCATTTTCTTTTTTTTCCCCCTTCAATTTTCTCATAAAGAAAATGTCCTTTCAGAGAAAAGAAAGACCAATCTCACCTCCCAGTTCATGTTCCTTACGTTCTGGAAGACCATCCTAAAAATTAAGAGGCACAAAGAACCAAGGGCTTCTTAGTTCAGTTTATCAATTTTGTGTTCCACCGTATCTTGGTTTGAAAGACAGGTATCTGCTGCGGGGGGCGGGGCCTCTCTAGGAATGGGGAATTCCAATCCCCTCCCTCCAAGTTATTATAATTTAGAAGATTAAAGAGGCTTTTTAGACAGGGTTATAGTCCTTTACTAGTAAGTATAACAAGGCAAGCAAACAACTACAGCATTAATAATAAACAGAACCAAGAACCTCCAGGGGCTTTGTTTCACAAAGCCCGGGGCAATCTCATCCCTTGGGACTCTGAGAGCACCAAGCTGGAACTCCTGGGCTGGTGGCTGGAATGGTAGGATGTCCCAACAGGCAGGGGTGTGCGGGGCTGCAGCGTAGCGCAAAGAGCAGTGCTGGAGGAGCTGGGACTCCTGGATAGGGCTGGCCCAGCTCCAGCAGGGCAGGCGAAGGGGCTCAGAATTCCTGGGCACACGAGCAGATGATGGTAAATCTCCCAGGACCGGACTTTCTGCTGACCGTGGACTTCTCCTGCAGCAAGCAGCAGCCTGGCTGTCATCTCAGATGCCCAGAGCAAGAAGACCCCCTAGCTCCCCCAACCCTGTCCTTTTCCTGCTCTGCTCCTTTGTGTTGCTCAAACACCGTCTAAGCACCAGTACTTAGTCTCTTAGCAACTAATGGGGAAAAATTCTCTAAGACAAAAAAAGGAACAAACGTAACCTCCAACACACTGTCATTGGATAGAAATAAATTTGTCTTCAGTGCAGTTTACAAATCAGTGGACAAAAAGCAATATAAATATAATCCTGGGTGCTTTGACTTTATTTTAAAAAATAAAAAAATATGTCATAATGTTTGTTTTTTGTTTTTTTTTTTTTTTTTTTTTCCCCCTGTCCAACTATTATTCACATTTCAAATGTTTCATTTACTTAGGGACACCACCATTCATAGTACTAAGTTCTTGAGTGTAAATGTGGTGGTGGTGGGGGGGAGGGGGGTTGGTTTAGGTTTGTTGGGGGTTTTTTGGTTTTGTTTTGTTTTGTTTTTTGGGGTTTTTTTTCGTTTGTTTGTTTGTTTTTCTTCTTTCATTGTAGCTCATCCTGGATGTCAATTCCCCTATCTACCTGCAATAAAGGATTATGACTGAAGAACAACTCAAAGTATGTTTTTTTGTTGTTTTTTTTGTTTTGGTTTGGTTTGGTTTTGGTTTTTTATTTTTTTTATTTTTTTTTTTCCTGTGAATCAAACAAGAATCACAAAACTAAACAGGTACATGCATTTTATCTACATACCTTCACAGTAATTGGAATAGACAATAAGGATTAAAATTATAGATTATTATTCTGCAACTGTTTTTCTGCCCATTACCATTTGAATAAGCATAAAAAATTCCTGAATGTTACAAAATTGCTGCAATTTTTGGAAAATACATTTCTGCTGTCTGCATTGAAGTTTCTCTCTTCAATGAGCTGTCTAAACGTAGGAGAATGAGGACTTCCAGATCAGTATTTCTTCACTTAGTCAAAATCTGAAAAGGATGCACTTAAAAAGATCCTTTAAAAGCTTTGTGGTGGGGCATCAGCTACTCTCACGTTCCCTGAGCTAAATATAAAAAGAAAGTTTATCTTTGCAGAATAGGATCTCTTTCGCATGCTTTTTAGCCATCTAAACTAAGTATCTAAACAAAATTAATCACTAGGTCCCAGCCCTCTTTAGTTGCAGGAAGGATGTGCAGAGGACATTTGTTTCTGTTCTGTGGCACCTGTCCAGCCTTGTTTAACAATTCACAAAGTGGAACCACCTGACCCTTTCATGGCTATTGCAGGAGCCTAGAGAGATAATGTAAGCCAGCTACTTCTAGCAAAAAGTTAGATAAAACCAGTTTGCATTAATTCTTGGCCTGTTTTTATTTCCTGCATCTCACAGGCCATATACTCACTCTGCCTCTTGAACTAAAGCTTAAACCTTGGGTATGATTCATGCTTCACGTACCTTCTTGCTATAGGTCTCTTTACACAGTATTTTTTCTTTGAATGGAGATCTTTGCTGCTAATTAAGTCATCTATCAAAATTAAAACACCTCACTGTAATTTCCTGCAATTTCAAATATTTTTACCTGGATCCTGTTATAAATACGATAGACCAAATTCAATAAATCAAAATTTGGAATTTTATTGAGAGACAGAATGACAGTCTCAGACAGCCACAATTAAAAAGACAGCGTCGAGCCCGGGGTCGGCGCCGGGTGAACAATGATAACACACTCTGCCAGTCTGTTATCCCCCAAGTTCACATTTTTGGTTTGCAGCAGCCTCTTTTTATACACTGGATTGCTGAGAGAAACTAGGGATTTCGAGGGTCCTCCCTCCGAGGCATCTTCATTAAACATTCCTGTTCCAGTTCTAAGAGTCTGAATAGGTCAGCGGGAAAGGACAATGCCGTTAATGGTCGGATCCAGGTGTGGTGTGGAGATGTTAATTTCAGGAGGGGACGGTCTAGATATTGATCTGATGTAATCATCTGGTTCTCCGGGCTCTCATCTTCTTTTTTTGTCATCTTCGTTCCTTTTTTAACAATTCCCGGCAGAGGCATGTTTGTGTCTGCCTTTCTGGTAATTCTAATCATATTTTGTCTCGTGTCCCTCCCCTGTCTTTTCAGGCAAGAGAAATTCTTGTACCTTTACGGAGCTACTTTCCTCTGAGTTAACTCTTAGCATACTGGATTAAAACAAAACTTATACTTATAGGGATGGTATTACATTTTATATCTTTTAACACAAATTAACTTTAGGACATATATCACAATCCTCTTTTTTTTTTTTTTTTTTTTTTTTTCCCTCCCCCCCCCGTTGTATTCAAGAAATCCTATCCAAGTAGATATCCATCACCATCACTGTCACCACCATCATATTCTCTTTTAGACTTGATCATCCTTAATATGGATCCTCAATGAGTGGGTACAGACTGTACTACTTTTTTCTAGATTTCTTAGTTTCCACTGGGCTTTGTTGAATGGAGGCTTTTTACTCACTGAAAATCTATACCAATTTTAACAAGGTGCCAATCTTACCCTAATTTATTGTACTTTTATTTCTTCTCCTATATGTTATAGCTAGCAATATTATATTGATATTTTAAACCTACTTCATAATAATTCATGGAGATAATAATGGAGATAATAAAGCCATACTTATTAATGTTCTTTTGAGGAATAACATGGCTGTTCTTTTTTCACCCATGCTCCAGTGAGTGTCACTCTTTCCCCTGTTCTGCCAAAAGGCAGAAGCAGAGTGGCAGACTGCCTGCTTATGTTGTCCAGATGTGTTGGAAGCAGGTTAAAAAAAAAAAAAAAAAAAAAAAAAGTATTTTCCCTCAGATGTGCTGATTTAGAAAACTTAAAACTTTTCTGGATAGTGGAGCATAAAGAGAATAACTTATCTGCAGCCATTGTACCTCATGAAATTTTTGTGTGGTAAAACCTGTTGGTGTTTCTTTTTTTCCTTAGTCTTGGGCATTTAGGGATTAGTTTTATGAGTCACAAGCCAAGTTTGTCATTCCTCATTGTACTCCTTCCTCACAGCTTCGCTTACAAAGCTTTTGTTTCATTTGTTAGACTGTTGCCTTATGTGGTATGAATTCTTTAGGTGCTAAACTACACAATTGATGAGGTTACGCTAAAGCTAATAACTGGTTAGAACAGCCATAGTGGCAAATTACTGCTACAATTAATGAGCAAGCTAAAATAACCTCAAGGCCAGCCAAGACAAGCCCAGGCAGAGTCTGACAGGTCGTGAGGATTTATGCTGTTCTGTTAATACAAGCATTAACTTGTTATCAGCATGTAGTTACTATAAACCCTATGGCTTCTTATTAGCATTGGCATTACCGTATTTACTGGGCTGCAGAATCTGAGTAGACACAGAAGAAGAAATGCAGCAGCCAGAAACACAATCACACTTCAGACGTGCTAAAATGAGGGTTTTCTTTGGGACTCACTGCTTGGAGCTGGCCCCTGCACAGGAACGCCTGGAAGCACCTGGGATGTCCACAAGTGTCTTGCCTGGAACCCAGCTGTGGGACACAGCACCCACATATTTGTGGCCATTTGAGACAACCTGTGTGCATGCACGGCTACTTCTTCAAGACGTCTCATGCAAAAGTATGAACATATAAATGAGTCACTGAGCTGAGCTCTAGTTTTCTATAGATTATGAAGGAATTGTTTATTTGGTTAATTTTGATTTTTGAGATGGGGGTGTTTTTTGGCTATTTTGCTGGCTGAGGCTGTTTTGATATATTATTAGGCCATCCTCAAATATTTACTGTTTATGCTGCTTTTATTTAAAATTTACTTTGTAAATTTAATAACATGCTTACTTCCAGATGAGGTAAGCACCAAGATGTGTGAATGGTCTTTTAAAGTTCACTGTCTGAAATGAAGATGGGTCAAACAGTCATTTAAAAATCAAAACAGAGAACCTGAGTGGCCTTTATCAGTCAAGCTGAAAGAATAAGCTTTTTTTAGCATTTTGTTTTCCATTCCTTTGTAGAATTAAGATGAAGGAAAAAAAAAAAATTGATAGGTTAATTTAGATTTCTTAAAGACACTGGAAATAAATACTTTAATTTACTTGTAACCAAATATAATCTTAAAACAACACATTACTCAAAGATAAGGATCAGAAAGAAACAAACCCCAAAAGATCATTTCTATGACAGTGAAAATTTTTAGCTATTGAAACAAAGTAGAAAGAGAAAACAGTTTCTACCTGTGGTTCTCCTTGCATCAAGAGGTAACACTCTGGAAGCTAAGTTACAGAAATTGCATGTTATTGTACTGGGTATACACAGGTACAATACCTCATGTAGGGTACAGAGACTTGACCTGTGCAATGCTGATGTTGGGATACCAGCTGCTTTCTTTTGTCTTTAAATTCCAACAACCTTTTAATTTATCCAGAGGTGGTTACAGCAGATTATAGGGAGATGTGATGGAATGAGTCCTTGATCTGAGACCTCCAATGTGATATAAAAAATATTAGCCATGATCGGAAAAGAAAAATTCCCTCAGTGTCAGCTTCTCTCCTTGAGTTCCCTGTAGAAATCAGAATTGCAGGTTGCCAGCCTGTGCCAAACCTGTGTCAGTGTGATGAGAACACCAGGAACATAACACTGAAATTTCTTTTCCAAACACCAGTATTTACCTGCTTTTGCCTCCTTGTTGTTTAAACCCCATATGAACTGATAATCTGGTTCTGAGAGACTGTATAAGTTATAACCAATTCTGTGAATTAGCTTTTCCCTCCTTGTAAAAAGATAGTTTTGAACAAATTTAAAGGAACACATATTTCACAGAATAAAATTGGACAGGAAACCCTAGAGCTGCAAAATTTAAAATAGAATCCAGAATCTCAGGCCACATTTCCCCATCAGGTATATTTTAGGAAAGGGAGAAGGAAAAAGAAAGAGAAATAACATTTTACTAATACAAAAGATAATTTGTAAATAAAATGCTGAAGTCAATAACACATGGAGCCTTCTAGCAACTACAGGCACAGAGTAAATACATTGCTTAGGCATTAGCATGATTTCTTCTGAGACTGAGATTTTGTATTCATGCCTATATTTTTAAAAGTCACCAGAAGGGGGGATGGGAAGTAATTAAAGGACACTATCTGCTTGTATTTATTATTTCTTATTCTAGTAAAAACAGACAAACAAACAAACAAACAAACAAACAAAAAAATCCCAGTCAAAGTCTTCTGCTTGGCTTATTTCCATCTAATGTCACTCCCTAAAGTTGGTGAACACCTTCTCGTTTGTCTGCAAGTCTGGAAAGAATTTGAGGTTCCTGTAACATTACATTATGATTATT
This sequence comes from Hirundo rustica, assembly GCF_015227805.2. Classification (NCBI taxonomy): domain Eukaryota; kingdom Metazoa; phylum Chordata; class Aves; order Passeriformes; family Hirundinidae; genus Hirundo; species Hirundo rustica. Next base: position 24,940,555 of record NC_053488.1, on the reverse strand, counting down.
CATAAAAAAGTTGCAACACAGGAGTTCTTCATATTTTTCTAGGAAACCTGAGTGATATAATTAGACATATTTTTGGAAGCAAGAGAAAGATGACACAAAATAATTAGGACATTATGAAATGTGCTAAGGTGTTTAAAGCTTTTCTTCTCCCACTTTTTTCCTAAGAAATGTATTTATTTTAATTTACATTTTGATTAGGCTCCCAGCAGCAGATGGAAGGAATTTAAATCAATTTGCAACAAGAGACAGACATTCTAGCCAATGAAAAATCAAAGAAAGATACAACCATCTCTTTCTCTCTTTTTTGGACAATTGTCTTCAGAATAACCAACATCATGAGGGAAAAACAAAACAAAACAAAAAAAAAAAACCACAAAAAAAAACCAAACCAAAACAAAACAACCAAAAAAACCAAAAAAAACCCCAAAAAAAACCCAAAAACCAAACCAAACCAAACCAAACCAAACCAAACCAACCAAACCAACCAACCAACCAACCAAAAAAAAAAAAAAAAAACACAAACAAAAAAACCCCAAACAAACAAACAAACAAACAAAAAAAAAAAAAACACAAAAAAACCAAAACAAAAAAAAAAACACCAAAAAAAAAACCCAAAAAAAACCCCAAAACAAACCCAAGCAACTTTCCAAGGCCAGATGGTCTCCGTGCTTAGTGATGACAAAAGTAGCAAAAAATACAGATAAAGAAATCTGTTCACAGATCTATTTAAAATATTTTTGGAATGATAACTAAATTGACAGGCACAGCTAAATTCTGTCTGTATTACAACAATCTAGAAGTTCTGTTAAACAAAATACTCATTTTTATTAAATCAGGAGTGTGGTGGGGATCAGCACAAGTAACAACTGTCTTTTTCTGTGAGCTGGAGTACAGCAGATCCATCCTTCCTAAATTTAGTTACTACTCAGGAGTTTCAACAAGGGGAAGCCTCTTCATCTCAGGTTCTCTCCCTGGTTAGTAAAAAGAGATAAGGACTCTGTCTAATGACTCAGTGACCCAAAAATGTGAGTTAGCTTCTGATGATGACTAAAATTTTCCATTGACTATAAAATGAAACTCGTCTCCAAGTTCATGAATAAAAAGCATGATGAATATGGGCTATAATACTCTTCTTTGGCTCATTTTTCTGCATACAACAGCATAGAATGAGATACACCATTACAATATAAGGATTAGAAATAATAAAAGTATTCACCATGGCTGCTTAAGAGCAGACTCTCCAACTCCTGCTGGACCATGAAAAATAATGCTAAGCAAATAACTTGTCACAGGCAACACTGCACTTCCATTTAGCTATTCAAATAAGCAATAAGACCAATGACTTCTTGGCATTGCCCACAACATCACAGAATCTCCTGGAAGTTAAGATGTTTCGCACTGGCAGAAGGAGGTCCCTTAGGCCTCCTGAGGATGGAATTCCACTTTCTGTTCCCATGCCTGGCTGGCTGTCACTGTTGCTACCTTACAGATGTTTCTGTCATCTCAGCTCCAGGGCTGTCAAGAGTAGACATGGCACAGCTTCCACAGACAATCTTTCCTATGGCTTCCCCAGCCTCACTGTCAAGAGCTTTTCCTAATATGTGAAACAAATTTTCCCTGTTAGATTTTAGAAACTTTTTATCTTTTCCAGAGTATCAAGATGATGAATAAGAAAGGTTATTCTTTTCTCTGAAGACTGATCATGTCCCTCTCTCACAGTGTTCCTAGGTCAAATGACTTTCATTCCATTTTCTGTCCTAGGCAATGCTTTTTGGGATTCTGAATTCTGGCCTCTATTTTTATTAATATCCCCCCCTAATTAACCAGAAAAAACATCATCTAAATTGGACAATGTTCCTGCTGAGGCCAAAAGCTGACTAAGTTTTGTGGGGATGAATTTCAGTTACACATTTCAGCTTGCTCTTTGCCTCTGTTATGGCAATGACATATGACTGGTTATATTCATCGAATGATTCATAAAAAAAAAAACACTCTTTTTTTTTTTTTTTTTTTTTTTTTTCCCCTGTTGATCTTTTGGTGAAGCAATAGATTTCTATCCTGTATTTTCACAATCATTGGCTTTTAAAAAAATGCATTTCCTTCTACTTGAGAGAGTTCCTTTTTTGAGCTTTCTCAATTCACTTTGAATTGTAACTATGTTCTGTAAAACATTTGTTGTCCCTCATGTTCTGATTCTACCTACAAATTTAAAACATAGTCATCCAGACCAAAAAGAAGAACATTGAATAGGACTAAACCCACATGAATAAGATAGACATGTTTCTCTACAACGCAAAGGTAAAAAAAGACCAAAAACAAACAAACAAACAAACAAACCCACAACCAAACCTAACTTCGGAGGTAACTTTTCCCTTTCTACTCTTACTGGTTTTGTTTATAAGCTGTGACAATATTAATTTTAATATTAATATATGCAATTGTCCTAGGGTAACTTTATGATGCTTGTATCCCCAGTTGTCTGTTCTGTCTGTGCTGTATATTGAGTCCTGTGCCTTTAAGACTGGTTCTAAGAGCAAAGAGAAGCGCGGAGTTTGTTTTGAGAAAACTGCCTGACTCCTCCACATTCTTCTGCGGACGGGGTGTTCGGCGGAAGCTTGGAGAGACTGCAGGACAGAGATTTCTTTTGCTTTTAGTTAGTTTCAGCTAGCTAGGGCAGAGAAGTTCCCTGGACAGTTTTTTTTTCCTTTTTCTTGGAACTGTTTAAACCTGCTCTGGACTGAAAACCCAGGGGAGCACTGGGGGCTGCACCTGCGGCCCACCGGAGCCTGGACCTCGGCATTTTCCAGCAGCGCCGGAGGGACTGGGACTGAGGAGAGACTGAGAGAGAGACGAGCTACACCCACGGCAAGGACTTTCTCAATTTGCCTTCTCACTTCAGAAGGAGAGGTTTTATTGTTTCATATTATTCATTCTTTATACTTGTATGCACTTCATTAGTTTAGTAAAATATTTTTTTCCACTTTTCTCCAAAGAGGTTCTTTTTTTTTTTTACCGGACCGGTTGGAGGGAGGGGCCACTGGGGTTTGCTTCCCAGAGGGATCCTATACAGGGGTTTTCTCCCAAATTTGTCCCCAAACCAGGACAGCAATACTATTAGATGGTATTCAATGTTATATGGCATAGTTTCTAGGTTCTGCCAGACTTAAAAACCCTGGTATGCACTGTGAGTGACTCCCTCCACACAATTCTTTCAACAGCCTTAACATTCACTATGTAAATTATGCTTGTTTATATTGTCAATTTATCTCTTATCTAAACCACATTGGAATCTGGCTTATTGAGTTTCTGTTAATGTCTGGCAGGGTTTGGCCTACATTGGACAAAAGGAAGGAGGAGGGATGAGAAGAGAAAGGAAAATAAAGTAATCCTCAAGCATCTTTACACATTAAAAAAATTAACGAAAACAAGACTTTTTTTAATTTTTTTTTTTTTTTAATTTCTAGCTCCCTGTGCATTTTAAACAGTTATTTCCAGGGGGTTTATTAGTGTGCAACTCTTCCAGCCAGAGGAAAATAATTTCCCATCAAGCTTGAATTTGGAAAAAAAAATCTACATCACATTGTCATTACAACTGAATGTATCTAGTTATTTTATTTAGGTATCAAATGGATGTATTTAAGGCATGGGAAGGGGGAAGATAAAAATGATGTATTGAGTCTTATGTTCATTTTTTATCCATTGTGAATAAAAGTACAAATATATTAAAAAGGTCAGCTCATGCAAAGCTTAAGATTTTTCATCCTGGGGGGAAAAAAAAAAAAAAAAAAAAAAAAAAAAAAAAAAAAAAAAAAAAAAAAAAAAAAAAAAAAAATCCTAAGTTTGTAATTCAGATATTCAGATAAGTTACACTGAGTGATATTTACTGTATGTATGATAAAAAAACAAAAACAAACAAAAAAAACCCAAAACCAAAACCAAGCAAACAAAAATAAAACCTGTTAACAATGCATATAATCAAGATTTTAATTTTTCTTCTGTTTTTCAACCTCCTCTTTCACTTCTGTTCATCTGCTTCAGACTTTTTTTTTTTTTTTTTTAAACCCAGAACATATACAGTATTTTACTTTTGTTAAAAGTAACCCAACAGACAAATAAAGAGAAGAGAAACTTGTCAGCTTATACCATATATTGTCTGATGAACCTTTGTGAACTGGGCATTCTTCTTTCCCTGCATGGGATCTCCATGTAAATGGAGGTGCATGGATTAGCTTTATAAGGTGGTGGGCAAGGTCTCCTTGGAGCTATCTCCTGCTTGTGCTCTTCCTTCTGATTACCTGAAAAGGCTCTCTGTGGGGTCAGTTGGAAAAGGGCTAAAATCAGTATTTCTTTTGGGCTCAGACTACCTCAAAAGCAATAAGGTATAGTGGAACAAAGAGAGATGAGAAATTTGAGACATCATAGAAAATTATTAAGGTGTTTGTGAACAGAGAGAATACAAACAAGTTCACATCATCTGTTCCCAGTGATACAAACAAGAATCACACACATAGGGACCTCATAGCCATTCCACTTGTCTCCTTCCTACCTACTTTTGGACAGAAGAGTAAGAATTACTACTCTGAAGGTGGTGATAAGATTAAAGAGAGAAAAATGAGAATATAAGGCAGAGGAGTAAAATTATCAGAAGTGAATTTCTAAAGAAAATTATTATGATTTTCTGGACAAAAAAGCCACAAACAGCAGTGGGGAAGATGAAAACAAGACCTCTGGACAAATATAAATGCAGACAGCTTGTAACCAGAGAGATAATGGCAACAGGACGATAGTTTTAAACAGGGGTGATTTCCTTCCAGAGTTGACCAGTAGTTGTCCATTCACCCTTTGCGAGGAAGAAATGTAAAAAAATGTGAGTATGATTTTTAACAAAGATAAAGATAAACTTCTGCTTCATGACTGGTTACTTTCTTAGCTCAAATGAAAGCTGTCTGAAATGTTAATGACCTTAATTTAGCTGCTTTGTGTTAGAGAGTTCCTCAGTTGCTTACTCAGAAAGATTATAGAGAGTGGCATCAAGAAAATTGGATATATTATCTTCTCATGCACATACAGTTCCACACACAAACCCCAACTTGTCTTTCCCAAGAAAATCTACTCAACAATCTACACCTTTGCCATCTTTGTGCAAAAGTTTGCAAGTTCCATGTGACCCTGAGCTTAAATATTGATGTCCAACTTCTATAGGTACATATGAAAACACTATCAGTAAAGTAAAAATTACCCAATAAAACCTTGTGTACTGGTTTAGGGGCTTGATATTGGAGTATCTGCAATGCAACTGTGATGCATTCTCATTTTGTGTCAGCATGCCAGGAGCTGCAGGAGTTCAACAAAGAGTAACCTTCAGTTCAGAAAAGGCTATCTACATCTTTTCCACATGATGAATTCCCCCACATACTGGCTGGTGGGGTACACACAACACATAAATCAAACTTAACTCAATTTCCACTTTAGTTTTTTCAGCTCACCTTTAAAAAGAAAACAGCATATTATCTTACTTAGTCTATGGCCACACTAGCAGTACAAGGGAAAGAAGAAGAAGGAGAAGAAGGTGATATATATTTATATATATATATATTTAATGAAAACTTAGTAACCTGCAAAAATAAGCTTTTTTACTCTTTAGAAAGATGCTAAAACTGCAGTGTCCACAATTTTGGGATAACTGAGGTTTTCAAGTGTCCCTTGTGATAACAAGATCAGTACAAGAACCAATTGTGTTCTGTTTATGTACCAGTAACTCAAAGGTAGGCATAAAATACACAAAAAGAGCATGAAATTTGCTGATAAAATATAACTGAGGAAAGAAAAACAGTTGATCAAAAAAAGAAGTACAATAGTATAATCCTAAACACTCGAACAAAACCACAGATGTGGGCATGTGGTTTGTGGGGTTTACTTTGGAGAGGAGCTGGAGAGTAGATATTAAAAATAGACACCACAAAGGAAATATGAAAAGGGAGAAAAAAACTCCAGTGGCCACCAGAGTACTAATATAATAGGTAAGAGAATGCTCCAATGGAGAGAGGGACTAAAACTTGAAAGCATTCAGACCAGTTAGTAAAGCACAGGAGAAACCACAAGAAATAAAACCAGGAAAACATTAACGAAATTTCTATAAAAGCTCTTCTGAGTTCACCGTGCAAAAAAGCACCAAGGTTCTCTGATGTTTCCAAACCTGGGCTGGCTTAATGATTCAACACACAAGGAATATGACAGATATCACTTTTTATCTTTTTTTAATTTTTTTTTTTTTAATAAATCCTACATTTTTTAAGAAATAATCTCTTATTATATCCTTTTTGTTTATTTTGGGGGAAGGGTTTGTGTGTTTATACGTCTAAAAATGTGTATATTTATATGTGAAAGTGTGTACAATAAGACGCAGAATCTGTAAAGGATTTTGTAATTGATTTGAGAAGAGTAGTATCTCTTCTTCCATCTAAAGACAACTGCATCCACCTTCTTCCCTGGAAAGGCTGGAGGAAACTGCATCTCCACTTTGCATACAAAAATGCAGTGGATAAACATATGCAGGTTTCTTCTCCTCATGTGGCAGTCTCTTTCTCAGAGCCCTCTGGCTCAGTTTTTTTGCCTCAGCTAACTTGAGACACAAACCACAGTTGGAAGGATTTTTTTCCTCAGGGCCTCAAAAATCCCAGGAGCTGCTGTGAACCTTTTCCTCTAGACCGATCAGATTCCCGTTGATGGCAAAGAAGAGCCTGCACTTGATCCAGGGGAAATCAGGGCTTTATTCTGTCTCTCCTGAGGTCCTGCCATCACCTGGGTCAGGAGCTCACACCCTGTCCACAAACCAAGAGAGGGAGCTCCACCTGCTTTCCTGGCTTTTATCCAGGGGGAAGGGGCTAAAGGCAGGGACAAGCCACTACCCAATCAGGGATAAACTGGGAGTGGAACAGAGTTGGATTACATTCCCCTGTGGGAGAATGGGTGGGAAGAAGGGGCAGGGACAAACCTTGGGATGATACATTTTCCAGGGGTAAAAATACACTATAAACCCAAATAATACACAACAACACCCTCACTCATACAGCCACTGAACAAGCACAGCAAACAGGGAAATCTCTTAACTTCAACAGTTAGTCCATAAGTCCATCCTTTGTCAAAGCTGTGCTCATATGCAGAAGATGTTCATTTTAAGAGATGAACAGAATTATCTGGAGTAATTTCTGTCCATTTATTACAGAAGTCTGAGGTCCCAAAGAATGTCTGATCCATTGTTTGTTACAGACTGATAGTCTGTAGTGATATTAGACAGAGACCTTTTATAGATCACTGAGGGCCCTGCAGTCTATCAGATCAGTAAGAGGAGAAGTCTAATAGCAGATACAGTCTGAAGAAAAAAATGTAATTTACATTAAAATAGATAAATTAAATAAATAGGTTTAGAGGAAGAGCTATGTACTCTGGCAGTCAAAATTTCTAAAACATTTTTTAAATATAAATAGGTATTAATAATAAAGCAAGGTTTTCTTTTGCTGGGTGTTTAGGTCAAAATATATTTGTTATACATTTCCTACCTGTCTTGGTCTTCTATATGTTAAATCATTTTACAGATGATGACACTATGATTATTGCATTTTATAGGGTAGAGAAGGAGAAGGGGTAAACTCTAAACAAATAATACAGATAGTTCTTATAGCGGTACTCTAATCTTAGTTCTACGTCTGTTTGTTTTTGATTTTTTTTTTTTCTTCTTTCTTTTTTAATAAGAAGTGCCAGGTTAATAATTCTGATATATTATTACTAGTTTAATAGATTTACTCCATACAGATTTTTGAATTGCATGGTAGAATGTCTACACTACGGAGCTGTTTCATTTTACTTGATTTGAAGAAATCAGGAGCAGCAGTCATAAGGAAAAATAAAGAAAGTTAAATAGAGTAATTCTTTTTCCTGGCAGCAGAAAATTTTTCCCTTCCCTTCCCTTCCCTTCCCTTCCCTTCCCTTCCCTTCCCTTCCCTTCCCTTCCCTTCCCTTCCCTTCCCTTCCCTTCCCTTCCCTTCCCTTCCCTTCCCTTCCCTTCCCTTCCCTTCCCTTCCCTTCCCTTCCCTTCCCTTCCCTTCCCTTCCCTTCCCTTCCCTTCCCTTCCCTTCCCTTCCCTTCCCTTCCCTTCCCTTCCCTTCCCTTCCCTTCCCGCACCTTCCCTTCCCTTCCCGCACCTTCCCTTCCCTTCCCTTCCCTTCCCTTCCCTTCCCTTCCCTTCCCTTCCCTTCCCTTCCCTTCCCTTCCCTTCCCTTCCCTTCCCTTCCCTTCCCTTCCCTTCCCTTCCCTTCCCTTCCCTTCCCTTCCCTTCCCTTCCCTTCCCTTCCCTTCCCTTCCCTTCCCTCCCTTCCCTTCCCTTCCCTTCCCTTCCCTTCCCTTCCCTTCCCTTCCCTTCCCTTCCCTTCCCTTCCCTTCCCGCACCTTCCCTTCCCTTCCCGCACCTTCCCTTCCCTTCCCGCACCTTCCCATTCCCTTCCCTTCCCTTCCCCGCACCTTCCCTTCCCTTCCCGCACCTTCCCTTCCCTTCCCGCACCTTCCCTTCCCTTCCCGCACCTTCCCGCACCTTCCCTTCCCTTCCCTTCCCGCACCTTCCCTTCCCTTCCCTTCCCGCACCTTCCCTTCCCGCACCTTCCCTTCCCGCACCTTCCCTTCCCGCACCTTCCCTTCCCGCACCTTCCCGCACCTTCCCGCACCTTCCCTTCCCTTCCCGCACCTTCCCGCACCTTCCCGCACCTTCCCGCACCTTTCCGCACCTTCCCTTCCCGCACCTTCCCTTCCCTTCCCTTCCCGCACCTTCCCTTCCCTTCCCGCACCTTCCCTTCCCGCACCTTCCCGCACCTTCCCGCACCTTCCCTTCCCTTCTCTTGCTTCTTTGTTTATTCTTTGTCTTTAATGACATTCAAGTCATCTCTATTTTTTCCTCCACCTCTTGTTCATCTGTAATGTAGAAAAACAAATATTGCATATATTTTGTTAAAAATCTGTTTCTTTAACTCTGTAATTAGAATATGACTTTTAGCTAGACAGTTAAATCACCAATAAATTATACAGGGAAAAAAAAACCTAAAACCCCTCTGGCAATTATCATTGTCCATACAGATTTTGACAAGCAGAATTGTGCCCATTGCTGAGTGTAAATTTTTAGTCTCATCAATTCTTTTACTGTCTTGGAGAGAAAGGAAAACAAAGTAAAAATATATTTAGAGGGTGGAGAATAAAAGGAAAAGAAAAAGAGAACACAAAGTAAAACACAGCTGCAGCATCTGGAATGTAATTCTTTTCTTGAAAGATGTTTCCTCCTTCTCTTCAATATGAAACTCAGCCCTGCTTTGAATGTAGAAGAAAAATCTGCTTAGCTTATGAAGCCAAGACCAATAGATAGAAATCTAGAGATGAACATGACTAAGACTATTTAATACTGAAGGTATAGTATTGTTATGTGAGTAATTGTTAACTTCAAAATTGGAAGTTATTTGAGAACAAGCAGTGAATTTTGACTTTTAAGTGTGCGAATAAAGGCTGGTATCCACTTTATTCTCTTGTAAATACCTTTTGGGATGTCACATTCCCTCCTCAGCCTTCCCAAGAGACAAATTACCCCTTTTTAATCTGTATCATAATGTAAATATAATTGGTATCATATTGATAAAAAATCCATTAGAAGCTTTGTGAGATTTGCAGATGAACTTCTTTAAAAGAAATTGCATACTTAACCTGCTCAGGCACTCTTAGACAGTTAGTCATATATTTATAGCCTCAGGCATTTAAACTTCATTACAAATCTGCTGGAATGTGCACACCAATCCATATGTGACAGTGAATGCCTTACTTGAGGCAGTGACAAACCACAGATTTCATCGGCTGGTCTTGCATCAGAAACATGTTTAAAAACTTCAGATCCAGAGTGGAGGAAGGAAGCATTTTGGTTTGTGTTATGTAAATGCCCATGCAGCTCAAAAACAGCTTTACATTCCTGGAAGTGCAGACACAGGGCCTTGTACTCAAAGATTTTCTCTACACTGTCCATCTCTGCTGGCTAGGGTGTGAGAGGAGAGGTCAGCAGTATATATAGCCAAAAGATATCCATAAACCATGTCTTTGAAAATTATTTATTTCCCAGTAGAATTCTGGGATTCCCTGTAGATTACTTGGGAATCTGCTTTAGGGTTGTTTGTTTGTTTGCATTTTTGTTTGTTTGTTTATTTGGTTTGGTTTGGTTTGGTTTGGTTTGGTTTGGTTTGGTTTGGTTTGGTTTTGGTTTTGGTTTTGGTTTTGGTTTGGTTTTTGTCTTGGTTTGGTTTTTGTCTTGGTTTTGGTTTTATATTTTTGGGGGGTTGTTTGTTTTTCTTTTTTTAAAAATTTTATTTTATTAGGAAAACATCTTTTTATTTAAATACTGTTATGCAAGGATGAAAAAAACAAACAAACCAACAACTATGATTTTAAATGCAACAGTCTAGCTACTGAAAAAGCACATAACATTTTTTCTCTCACCCAGAAACCAAAACTTTTTCTTTCAGTCAAAATATTAACAAATTATACTTCTTATAATTTTTTAAATGTTTCAGCATCTCAACAGAAGTGGTAAAAAAACCTAATTGAAAATTTTGAGAAAGAAAAAAAAATTTCTTCATGTGTTTCTTTCAACCACAATATTTTATTTTAAAAAAAGGATCTATTTATTTACTTATCAAAGAACAGAAAAACTGACACTAAAGTTGCCTGTAGAGGAAAAAAGTATGAAAATCTTCAATTAAGTACAATACCTCCCTTTTTAAAAGCTTTTTGGCCCCAATGCAATTTACTTCAGACTTAGAGGACCCTTCTATTCCCTGAATACTCACTCTGACTATCACTTAATACTGATTTAACAACCACAAGAAGAACTTTGCCGTTTAAATATTTAACATTTCATTCAAATGTGAAACAGCACAGTGGAAATTAGCTCACAGTCTCTGACACTGGGTCCCTTACAGGAGAAAAGTAAGGACGTGTAAGAGCAGAAGTCAGAAAGTCAAAGACACAAATTGGGGTGCTACTAGCAAAGGAAGCAAAATGGATCAAGAAAAAATTCTCCAAGAATCTAAGAAATCAAGCATGGACATAAGAAAATTTTAAGTCTGCTACTTAGCAGAAGAGGAAGAAGCAGGTAATAGTAAGGAGAATTCTGAAATGCTTGATGGATTTGATGCTTGAGCTTGATGAGTTTGGTGATTGAGTCAGTGAAAAGGCAGTAAACAAAGGGAGAAAGAGGCCACGAGGCAAAATTAGGATAGCCTGGGTTAAAGAATATGGGGTAACCTGAACATTGTCAAATCAGCAAGGGCTGATGAAATTTAATCTATGCTCTTAAAGAGTCTGCCAGGAGAAGTGTGAGGGAGCATTTTGTATCCATTTTTGAGCACTCATGAGAAAGACCAAATGAACTGGGAAAGGGCAAATATTCCGGGATTTGAAGGAAGCATATCACTGGAACTCCAGGCCAGCAATTTTGTCTTCTTTAGTAGTGTGTTAATTATCATTACACTTCAAATGCATTGGAATGCTCTTTTCTGCCCCATAAGCAAGTACAAATTTTTTTTTTTTCTGTCTTTCAGGACAAGGAGCAGAATGAATCTCTGGTAGTCTGGGCAACTTATGTCCTGATGCAGTGATCAGTGGTTTCAAAGGAAATATTTTCTGTAGATTTCAGTGGGCTTTACGTCAGCATAAGTGCTCTGAATGAGAATGAGAAGAGGATTATGAGTGTAAACAGAAGCTGAAAGGTTTCAGTCTATTTTCATGGGTCCAGCAGAGAGGATTACAGAAAGTAAAGAAAAAAGTGCGAATACATTGATTTGGAGGGCTTAATAACTTAAAGCTCAGCCCATAGCATAAATATATATTTTAATTTTCTTCTGGCTTAAGCCAGACAATGCAAAAAGAAAAAAAAAAAAAATTAAAAGATGATGGTTTCAATCACATTTTAAACAGGATTCCACTTGCTGTTTCCATAGTGCATCTAAAACTCAGAGGATGAAACTAAAAACCGAGCATCTGATACTACTCAAACTTAAAAGGCTTTTATACAGTTTGTGAGAATTGTCATTGAATGAAAATGTTCAATCTAGACTCTCACAAGCAAGAATAGGATCATAGCAGTGGCATAATTATTACAGTTTATATGCCTGACTTTTTAGTTAGATGAGTGTGAAAACACATTCAAGTAACTTGTAGATGAAGTTGCATGCCTAATTTGCAAGCACTAAGAGGGTTATATGTGCAGATTGGATAATTATGTACACACACAGTTACCATTTGACATTTGCCCAGACAATTATCTAATCTGTGCCTGGAACGGTGGACCCAACTTGGCTGTGTCTGACACTTGCTGTCAAACAGTTTGAAGTTCACAGGCAACTTTCCTGAGGTCCTGGGCTTTGGCTAGCAACTTGGGGAGCAGAATGCCTTAACTTCGTCTAGAGGTAACTAATATCTTCCAAGAATCTCATCTGCAGAGAAAATGCATTACAGTCTGGGATATGTGAAGGAATGGCATTAAATCAGTGCAAATAATTTTTTAAAGATAAATAAGAGGTAAAAACATTAGTTACACTTTGTAAAGACAAATTCAGGGAATGCTACCTATGGAGCAATATGGCAACAAATCATCAAGAGAATCCTAGGAAAACAATATTTCCATTACAGGATTTGCTTGCACGTTATATTGGTCCAGGAACATTCATAACATTTCTCACATGGTGCATGAAAGGCCAGGAAGATGAGCATGATTAATTGGTAATTTATATTAGGCTTTGCAAGATCAAAACCTCACATGCATTATTAGAGGCACTGTGTAGACTGGGTAGAGGAACAAAAAAAGTTACATAGTTGAAACTATCTGCATATTTTTAATCATTTGATTATCACCACATTGATTTCAATAACATCTCTATTATTTTCATAAAAGGTAAGTCCTGAATCTTTTCAGGCATGTTAAGCATGTGCAGTTAAATTGCAATGAACTTCACTTTTGGACTTGCAAATGTTGACATGTTCCTCTTTCTCTCTCTTTCTCCCTTTTTATTTTTTAGGAAACAAATGCCACAATGGAGTATTATGCACTGTATTTCAAAAATAAAAGGCTGATTGGAATGGATTCTGAGAAGAGAAAGAGAATAATTAAAAGGACTGGAAAATAATGCTGGCAGTTTGAGAAAAGGTTAACAGAGGTGACCATGTTCAGTCTGGCAAAAAGGAGATTGAGCAGAGACATAAAATAACTGCCCACAAATATGTAAAGGGACTTTGTAAGAGGAGAAGGAATGAATTATCCTTCCTAGCTGATGAGGAGCAAGAGGAAACACAACTATGCTACAGACACAAATATATGCTAAAATTCAGGCTTGTTGCATAATTGAAAAATGTGTTTGCTAGTATGTTTTCTAAATCTGAGGAAACATTATCTATCTTTCTTTTGTTTGGTTTAGTACAAAAATTCTGACAAGCATTTTCTCTTTATATACATGTTAGTAAAAGAGCAATTATTCTCAGGAACAGCAAATGTACTCAAAAAGCATGATAAAGGGTGTGCTATCGAGTACACTGTCAGACCAATAGAAAACATGAATTTATGCTCAAATTCAGAAATATTTATGCTGAAACTCTGCAGCAAGTTTGTGTTTAAAAGCACATCACTTCTTATTTGAGATGTTCAATACTGTTAGAATGAGTTTGGCTCTCATATAAAAATTGAAATTAACTTCTCTGTTCCAGTAAGTTACCCTTTTAACAAAAAAAGGTGTACGTGCCTGAAGTTAAAGACAAGAGTTTTCTTCCAGAAGGCAGTGAAGTAAAATAATTTCCTTTTGGTCATATTTGCTGTGTGTTAAGCTGGTCTACCTTAAAGAATTTGATCACATTTTATGTTTCATGATCAGGATCAAGCCTGTGTTTTTTAATCTATTGAATTTAATCTTCTAAAGGGTGTAAATTGACAGAACTTTATTGACTCAGGTGGAACCATCTTTCTGGGCTCTCTACATACATCTCACACTGACCATGATGCCACAATTTAATATCTGTCTGTCAGCAGTCTGTGAAGTTGTCAACTTCTCTCCTATTGTCTCCAGTTAAGTGTGTAAGTACAAGGATATTCTTATTTTAACAACCAGCAAAATGCCACTAACTCCATGGTGGAGTGTGTCATCATCAGAGCAGAGGTAAGATAGAAGAATGGTGCCTGCAAGTGAAAGTGAAGGGGGCATTTTAAGTGGATTGAATATAATGATTCCATTTGGAATTTAGCCAGATCGTCTGGCTATATACCCTGTATTTTCATGAAGCGTGTGGGGAAAATTGTAGATTTCTAATGGTCAAAATTTGTCAATCCCTTGATTTTACGCTCCATTCATCTGAAAGGAGTGTAGTTGCACTTCACTGTTTTCATTCAAAGCCACTTAAAAAGGTGGGCTCTTATATAATTGGAATTTTAAAGGAGTTCATGTTGTGTTTATGGAGCAATCACTACTAAATGATTTCATTTAAATTTTTCATAAGCTACACTTTATGAAAAATTAAAAGAAATAGACTCTTCAGATGCTTCACTAAGAAATAAAGCCTCTTAAAGGAATACACATGCCGTCTAAGCACACATATTTTCAAATGTCGAGTTTCCTGAATACAGAAAAACAGAAGACAGCATTAATGGGGAGAAAGAGGCAGGCACTTTTTCTTTATTCTGTCAGTAGTCTTCATTCAGCTAGAATATCAGAAATGAACAGCAGCAACCCATGGAGATTCAATCCAGCAATGAGAACTCAATGCTCAAAAGAATGCTCAAAGAATGCTCAAAGGAATGCTCAAAAGAATGGATGCAAAATGCTAGATCCGTGAAGAAGAAAGGCTGGTCTTCATCCCTTCAGTTGACACAGTCCTGTCTCAGCAAAAACTGTATCATACACAGGACCAAAGATAGCTTGAGCAAGCAGACCTAGTCCTACTCAAACTAATTAAAACTCTGTCTGAATGGAAACCCCTGGTGCTAAATCTGTATCCAATTTTGAATTTCCAGTAGTCATTATTTCAGCCAGGTCCCTGCTGGAAAATAAGTGATGGACTTTTCCAGGGGATTTAAGAGCAGACATAGTGTCAGTCTTGATCTGTTGTGAGAGCCCCAGAGTGAGTTATAGGTCGAGTGCTTGGACAATGCCCTCTCCAGGAACATGTGCTTTGAGAACTTTCAGGTCATTTAGTCTGAGATACCCAACCCATGGAATTATTATTAATTAATGTGGAATAAAACCCCTTTAAATTGCAGCAGAAGTGCTTACAATGTTTTTGTCATCTAATCCATATGGCTTTATTTATGTAACCCAACCTGTGTATCCCAAAAATTGTAGATTTAAAAAGCTCTCAGTAGGATATATTCTATTGTTTCAAGTATACTTCCATTTCAAATGCCAACAGCCCTATTTAGATTCCCATTGGTTCAGAAAATAAAACAAAATAAAATAAAATAAAATAAAATAAAATAAAATAAAATAAAAACACAAACAAACAAACAAAACCCTCTGAAAGTTCATGGACTGAAATTGTGGGAAAAGGAAATAAGAAATGCACAATCAATGAAAAGTTTATTCTTTAAAAAACTCTTTAAAATGAAAAAAAAAAAAATTAAAAAAAAAAATACATGTCTCATTATCATGAATCTAGGTTGATTTATGGTAGCTGTAATCAAGGGTTACCCGACCTTATAAGCTGTGCTATTCCATTTATAATAAATCTGAGTAGTTAAAAATAGATGAGCTTAGGACAGATAATAAAAGGAACCGTTTTAGAAAGTTATTTGATTATTACAGAGAAGTTTCACCATGCCATCTGTCGACAGCAATTGTGGTAGTGCAGTGATGAAGTGCAGAGAGGTTCCTGAAAGGTGTTTTAAACAATCCAACTTCTACTTATTTTTCTGTCAGAATTTTCATTGGCCTAATGTCTTGACACATGAACTGAGGAGGAGCTGCAATTTCTTTTTTGAATAATGTATTGAGAGGAGCTCTGAGTAGAAGGGACTTGGAGGTGTTGGTAGACAAGAAGCTTGACATGAATCCTCTCCTCTCCTCTCCTCTCCTCTCCTCTCCTCTCCTCTCCTCTCCTCTCCTCTCCTCTCCTCTCCTCTCCTCTCCTCTCCTCTCCTCTCCTCTCCTCTCCTCTCCTCTCCTCTCCTCTCCTCTCCTCTCCTCTCCTCTCCTCTCCTCTCCTCTCCTCTCCTCTCCTCTCCTGCTCCTCTCCTCTCCTCTCCTCTCCTCTCCTCTCCTCTCCTCGTCCTCTCCTCTCCTCTCCTCTCCTCTCTCTCCTCTCCTCTCCTCTCCTCTCCTCTCCTCATCCTCTCCTCTCCTCTCCTCTCCTCTCCTCTCCTCTCCTCTCCTCTCCTCTCCTCTCCTCTCCTCTCCTCTCCTCTCCACTCCATTCCACTCCTCTCCTCTCCTCTCCTCTCCACTCCACTCCACTCCACTCCACTCCTCTCCTCCAGAAACATTCAAACAATTAACTGACTAGGCATGATGCAAGCAATTGAAAAACACATAGGTAAGCTATGATTAAGAAAAGAATAGGGGGAAAAAAGTATTTTAAAAGTATTTTTAGCTCAAATTTTTGGCCTCACATCTCCAAAGAGCTCTGTTTATTAAAGAAGGGCTGATTTCTGAAAACTTTAAAAGAATGATGCTATATAATGAATGTGAGGGGAAAAAGTAAAACTACTTGACATGGGTTAGTACAGTTTAGTTTTTAGTCATAGAGGAATGTGGAATGATTTCCCAGGTCAGGACCTGGGAGTTGCCTTAGAAAGGACAGCGACCTATCAGAGGGTTAGTTGGAATATTGGCATCTGTTTTGACCACTGAAAATTGTTAGCTACTTTGGGAAGTACCATATAAAACCCCTTGATCTCCTGCAAGTTGGCCCTTTTTCTTTTTTCCTTTGGCCAGAGAGAGACAGGTAACATCGAGCTGGGCCTGCTGCTCCCCCTCTTTGTGGGGAGCTGGCCCGAGGCCTGGCTGGATTCCATCGGCTCCCGGGTGAAGGAGGGGGAAGGAGAGGCTGCTGCTTTACAACAGCTACTTTCTCCAAACTTCCCTGGAACAGGGAGAGATCTCTGCCACGCCCCTGATAAGAGCTATGGGCACCATTTAGGCTGAGGTGGCCCCAATTTACACCAAGGGGTGGGCTGAGAAGGCATTTATGATCCTGCTTGGGGGTTTTTTTTGATTCCAGACTGCACGGGTGCTCTGGTCTCTGATGTTTCTGCGTGAGTTCTGTGTGGCCTTGAATATCTAATACTACGACCTATCGCAGGAGAGAAGAGACTCTGGGCAGATTTAACCTTTTCCTGGCAACATGAAGCTTCCAGAACTTGGCCCTTCTCTGAGAGAGAAAAGGATGGAGTGAACATAAAGAAGAAACAGCATGAAGTCAGTGGAGCGAGAGTGAAAAGACTATTAGGACCGGGGGTTGAAGAGTTTGTTGTTCCATTCTTATTGAGCCATGGAAATGAACTCTAGATTATTCCTTTAAATCATGGGAAAGATAAGCATTTGGGGAAATGATTCTTTAGATTTGTGTGTGGATTTGAGCAAAGGTGTTTGTGATGGACTAAGTAATATTAATCCTGTGAGATGCTTGAACAGAAATAGAGATGAGAAGCCCCCTGCGCCAGTGAAGAAGTGAGAAGATATCTCTGTACCTTGAGGTGAAGAATCCTTTGCCTTTAGAGTTATTCATCTTTAAAAGCTGACACCCCAATATGTAAAAGTCTAAGACCCATGACCCATAAGTAGCTTGGGAAGCTGCTCCAGGGAGGGGTCACAGAAGCAGGTTTCTCCAGGTGGTTGTTTTTGTGACAGTTAAAGCCACAAGAGAACTGTTCTAAGTTGTCAGTGAGATCCATTGCTCTAAGAGAGACTCTTCCCTTAAAGAATTGATGAAAGACTATTGTCAGATGGTGAAACTAAATGAAAATTACAAGTTTTATCTAGTTATGTTATTTTGTAGGAAATTTAACAGTTTGTAGGGGAGGGAAGAGTGTTTTTGGGGTTTCATTCTGCTTTGTTTTAGTTTTTTTCCCAGACTTTATTTTTCCATCCTTTTAGTGCGTGTTAATAAAACTATTTGTTCATTTTTAAGGTTGAGCCTGCTTTGCTCTTCTCCTAGTCTCTCTCCCACAGAAAAAGAGTGAGTACTAAGACCAGAATTTGGTGAATGTGAAACCACTACACTACTTCAACTTGCTTAGCAATCCTTGTAAATAAAAAAATACTGAAAGAGTCCGGTGCTTAAACAAAAGTGTGACAATGCCAAAATCCTTCCCGCATTCTTTGTCTAGAAAGACTTCTCAAGATCTTTGTCATGTTTACATGCAAATGCACACACACATGCACACAAACATCTGCTGAATTCATTAATTTACATACATAGTTTTTTATAATCTCCCACTATTTCCTTATTATTTTAATTGGCTTGTAAGTGTCTGAGCTTCCAGTGGGGAAAAAAAAAATAGCTAAAAACCTCAAACATTTGTATTTTAAGATACTTCCTTTATTATTTTCAATATTGCAACTTTTATTTGATGAAAGTTACTATTAACATATTTTCATAATCTTCTCAGCCTAGCAACAGCAGGAGTAAAAGGTGTGAGGGGCATGCAATATTCATGAAATTAAGGAGAGTTGAGATGAAAGGGAGTTCCATTAGGGAGACCAAGTGTGACAATATGACACATATTTGCATATTTTACACTTTAAATCTTTTCAGCACATCCAAGTTGATATATGGATGTAAACATGCATTGCCAGTTTTTAGCATATTATAAGCCCTCAAGACTTTGCATGCATTTTAATATGTTTCATTATTGCTAGAGATTTTAATTTTGAAACTACAGCTTTGCTGGAAGAAAGCTGGAAGTCAAAGCATCTGGCCTCTGCTTCAGGCAAGCACAGCCTTTTATTTGAACACTTTTTATATAAGCAATTTTATTCATTTATGTGTGTGTGTAAGTTGTGTGTATGTGTGCATTCAAGGAGTGAGAAATGTGAGATACACTTTATTTGACACACGTACTTCTGAGGAAGGGGAAGGGAAAGGAAGGAAAACCATCTAGATTCTGTAGGTACATAGATGTTCTAACCAATCTAATTTATTTATAACTGCTGTAATTCTCTGACTGTCCACTAATACAGAAAATATTGCAAGATCCATGGCTATGTTTGTTTAGTACTTGGGGGTTTTTGTTTGTTTTTATTTTGTTGTATGTTTGGTGGTTGTTGTTGTTTTTGGTTGTGGGTTTGGTTTGTTTCCTTTTCTTTTTAGTACTTCATCATCTGCATAATTTTTTCATTTAATTGCATAAGAAAGGGAGTATGATTCAATGTTGTAAGGAATACCATAACCCAGAAAAATAATATGGTATTTATTTCTTAGCTTGTGATCTTCATACCATAACATCTTACAAATACCCATTCATCCTTTATATTTTCTGTTAGGTGTACTAACACCACCTGTGCTCAAGGAATAAATGTACTGTTAAACTGTCACAGAATAGTCATTCACCAAAAACCAGCCCTTGCTACAAATAACTGCGTAGGTGGATCTGAGCTACCTTTACTTCCCCTATTCATGTGAAAGGAAAATAAGTATTTCAAGGGATGGTGTTTCATGGGAAAACTATAAATTAAGGTATTTTTTATTTCTGAAATTGCAGAATTTAACTTAATGTAACTTATTGAGAGAGAGCTACCTTACATGAACATAAGACACAACTTTTCCTGCTCAATCACCAGAACCACCACAATTATGTGCAATATAAAGAAGTAGCTCAGAAACTGCAACAGAACAAGGTCCTTAGAAACTGAAATTCCTTTCTGTTACCATATCCACAAAAGACTGTCCTAATGGAGCACCCACAATGGCCTTTTCTGGCCAAACTCTTCCAGTATTCCACCACCCTCCGTAAAGAATTTCTTCCTAATATCTAATGAAAATCTTTCCTCTTTGAAGCCATTAGAAGTAAGTACGAAGCCATTTCCTCTTGTCCTATCACTCCATGCTTTTGTCCAAAGTCTCTCTCCAGCTGTCTTGAAGGTTCCTTTTAGGTACTAGAAGGTTTTAGGAGGTTTCCCCAGAGTCTTCCTCAGGCTGAACAGTCCCACCTCTCTCAGCCTGTCTCCATAGCAAAGGTACTCCAATACTCTCAGCCTTTTCATTACCTCCTCTGTATTTGCTCCTACAGGTCCATGTTCATATTTCGGTGGCTCCAGGGCTGGATGCAGTGCTACAGGTGAGTCTCTGTCCCGAGCTTGTCTTAACTGAATTTCTGGTACAGAAAAAAGGTAAAATATGGAAGTAATAATCTCTGTGAAAATATTTCAACTTCCTTTGTGCTTGACAGAACTAATTAGAGAAGACTGGCATGCCTCTATGAGTCATATTTAAGAGAGGAGGAAACTGAAAAAATTCTCCTTTTATTTCCTGGTGGTGTTTTTTTTGTTTGTTTGTTTTTTTTTTTAATGAAGGAGCTCCTCCCTATCCTCTCGACAGGAGGTCAGGTTGGGCCTGCATGGCCCAGCCATTGGGATGGAGTGGGAGGAAAGAAACTCAGGCTGGTTCCACCAAGCCCGGGCGGAGATGGGCCTGGCCAGCTCCATTAAGCCAGGCTAGGCTGGGCTGGGCTGGGCTGTGGTGCGACTGCCAAAAAATCCTACCGTCACTGAGCCTGGCACAATCCACAGTGTGACACTCGGCCAAGCAGTGACCTGCTGAGCCATCCAGCTGGCACCATGGAAAATCATGCAGCTAAACCCAGCTCTGTGGCCCAAGCAGAAAAACAGTCCTGCAGCCGGAATTGAACATGGCAGGGGCTAGAAAACAACCATGCAGCCAAAGCAGCCACCACCATTCTGGCCCAACACCTGAGCGGCAGGACCCAAAATCTACACAGTGAGCATGGTCACCTCCTGCCAGAGATCACACGACCATCCACAGGCTCAGGCAATATATTAACTTTTTCAGTGCACAGATGAAACATACAAACATCAGTCTTCTCTTGAGTAAGAGAAAAAGGTGAAGACGTAGAGAAAACAACATAGAGTCACTGAGGTCAGTGAAGAAGTCAAATCCTACTAGATGGGAGGAAAACAAAGAGATGCCTTAGTCTTGAGCTGAAATTCTTTTGTAAGACCATGGTGATGGGCTGTGAACCCTAAAACATCCCTGCAATTCATGAAAGCATGGGGGAATGGAATGTTCAAACTGTAGACATGAGCAAAGGCACCCATAGTTGTGATCCAATGAGAAACTTGAATAGAGAGAGATAAGTGATGAAGAACCTTTGCCTCCAAAGAAGAAAAAGAAAACCTCTGTTCCTAGAAAAGATGAAGAAAATCTTTGTTTCTATGCTAAAACAGCTCATCTTTAATACTGCACCCCAAATAGCTGAGATGACAGATGTTTGGTAGTTGTGGGAAGACCACCAAACCTGGGAGAGACTTCATAAATACAGATTTCCAGGTGGCTGCTATTCATGAAAATTAAAGCCACGAGAGAACTTGCGGAAAAGTTTCCACGGCATAGCAAGAGAGTCTCCTCTCCCTAGCTGAACGGAAGAAAGATTATTTTAGTGGTGGTAAACTGACTGAAAATACCAGATTTTGTCTCTTTACATTATCAGTGGAAAAAAAAATAAGGGCTGGGGGAAGGTAAGTGTTCTGAGCATTTATTCTAATTTCTTCTTATTTTTTTTTCTTTTAGTTCTGTTAATAAAGCTTTCTTTATACCCTCTAAAGTTTTAAGCCTATTTTTACCCTTCTCCTAATCCTTATCCCACAGAAAAAAAAAAAAAAAAAAAAAAAAAAAATCTAGTGGGTGCACTGGTGTTTTGCCAGTGCTAGACCTGCTACAACCTCACCAGAGCAGAGCAGAGGGGCAGAATCCTCTCCCTTCCCTGCTGCCCACGGGGCTCTGGATGTAGCCCAGGACACGTTTGGCTCCCTGTGTTGTGAGTGCCCTGTCTGGGGCATGTCCAGCCTCTCACGCATCCCTAAGTCCTTGTCAGCGCGGCTGCTCTCAATCCATTCGCCCTGTATTATTGCCCTTTGTAAGTAATTGGACTGAGGTCTTATTCTAGCAGTACAGATTACAAATGGGACTTTGCAAAACTTACTTTGTGTTTTCATTTGTTTACATGCCTTCTGAGGGTGAGAATATCTAGCAAATACTAGCCCAGAACGTGGTGACCTAAATGACATCCTAGCTGTCTGATAATAAATAATAGAGTTATCCTTTTCAGACTTAAAAATCTATAAAACTGTGCTGCTCTCAGGGATGAGTACATCCTTGTCCTGAATTAGGGAAGATGGAGAGGAGGGAGTGAGGAAGACAGTGCAAGTAATGTGCTATGGAGGACAAAGTTGTAATAAGGAGTGGGATACCAGCCCCAGTAGCTGCACTGCAATAAATCGGTCCCCATTTTATTTGTTGTATAACAACAGAGTAGGCTTGGAAATATCACACTCATGTTATGGAAATAGCTCTGTTTTGCTTAATGATTTACTGTGGATTGCATTGGAAAGTGTTTCTGAGAACTAAAAGTGGTATAGATTCTGTACCATGATTATAATTTTCTATATTTTGGTATTACACAGTGTTTCCAGGTAAACCTGGAACTGGCTGGTGGGGTTCAGGAGCACAGAGGCCCTAACTGAGGTTTCTCTGTTAAGGAAGCCAGTTTAATCCTGCAGAGTAGAAGTTCAGTGGCTGCCAGGCACAGATATTATTGATGTTCCCCTAAAGTGAATAACTATGTGACAAAATATTGCTTAGCCAGAGTAAGTGGTGGAGAACCATGCTTTGAATTAAGCACAAGAGATAGAGACAGGGTGAGAACAATAACTGTGACAAAGCTTGATCCAGACATGTTATTACATAGCCATCTTCACAGAACTGTTGTACGGTTAACAAATTAAAGTCGTTAACAAAAAGGCTATAGAAGTGGACATTACTGTTATTGCTGTAATCAGTGAATGGTGACAACATAGGGCGACATAAATGTCATCCCTTCTAAGTTCATTTTCACCAGAAGCTGCTGCTTCTGGCACTTAGAAACTTCTGTGTGTGTATAGAGAAGCAGTCAGACACATTTATGCTGACAAATATGGTGGTGGATTCCTGAATTATTACCACAACTCAATGGCAGGTTTTGACTCAGCATTCCTGAAGTTACATGATAAGAATCTTACTTATTTATAAGGGCCTGCAAAGTATCTGATCTATTGGTAACACTGTCCAGAAATGTTTTTGAAGATGTTTTAATTCTGGTTAATTGATTACATTTTTTTCTAAAATGTTACTACTGAAGTAGTCAACAATAAGGCAGTGAATGACAATCTAGCATGCAGGCTGAGTTTAACCTTTATAAAGGATGAACCACACGCACAAATATTTCTCAGGGTAGTGGCAACTTCCATGCAGTTAAATTACAAAATATCCTGTTGCTTGTACCTCTTTTTCACCTCCCTAGGCATCTTCCATGGTCACAATTAGAGAAGCAATAGACGCAAGGAGAATCTCTCATCTGAACCAGTGCTGCAACTCTCATGTTTTGTATTTCTTATATGAGTATTTAAATAGCCAACACTCATATGAAGTTCATTTCAGGTAAATGGCCAAACTTCTATGATTCCACTCATAACATCTACCATGTGTTCCTGCGACCTTGTTATGATGGTTGAATAGCCTGAGCTGCAAAAAAACAGACATAAAATAAGAAAAAGCAATCTGGCTTTCAGCTTTAATACATGTGAAGCCAAACAGAGCACAGATAAGAGCTGTCACAAACACTTTGATATTGACATTTCTCACCATAAATCTATAGAAGACACATACTTCTGCCAGCACTAAGTACACCATTGGGTGTTAAGAAACATTTTTTGTTGCTACTTATTCTCAAATGGGACAGGAATGGGAAGAGGCGAAACACTTAATATTTGTGCAAAAGCTATTTCCAAGCCTTTCTTATCTCAGCTCTATCTGTTAAAATGTGAAAATGCCCTTGTTTATATTTTCAGCCCTCAAAAAACTAAATATTTGTGTTAGACCTTCTAAAGGAGAGACCTTTGCAAAAGCTTAGGAAGAATTGCTTAACAGTAGTTTAAAAGTCAAGGTCATAATGCACTTTCTTTGCTAAAAATTCCTCAAGCAAAATGGTGCAATTTGGAATAATAATTATTAGTCTACACATAATTTAAAATTTACACATTTCTTTGTGATATAAATCTCCAACTGAGTTTGAGAATTTGGATATAACTTGGGTTTTTCCAGTTTTTAAAAAAACAACTTCTATGCAGAGTTGCATGCATGTTAAAAATCCTAATACTGTAATATCAATACAAGAAACAGGTTAGTGTACAGAGGTATGGTTAAAAGAGAAAAGTATCCTAAGTATATCACATGAGAAATGTAGTGCCTTTGGGCAAATATAGCATGATTAGTATGATATGTTTTGTCACAGCTTTTGCTTAATTTGCCCATGAGATCCTAAGCAAAATGCAGACAGGGCAACTTGAAAACCAATGAAAAACTGAGTGTATTAAAAAAACCCAAAAAACAAAACAAAACAAAACAAAACCAAACCAAAAAAAAAAAAAACACCCCAACAAAACAAACAAAAAAACTAAAACAACAACAACAAAAAAACCACCAAAAACCCAAACCAAACAACCCCCCCCAAAAAATCACCAAAACCAAACGAAAACAACTAACCAACCAAACCAAACCAAACCAACCAACCAACCAACCAACCAAAACCCCAACAAACTCCCCCAAAAAACCAAGAACAAGCTCTTGTCTGCATGGAAAGCAAAGGAGACTTTTTCTTTAGGTTTTTCAAGATAATCCTATTGATGTTTAACAACTTCGAGTGCTGTGGGCAGTTCCTGGATTAGTTACTGCTCTTTTTATTCTGGGACCCATCCAATTCAACTGTAAGCATGCGTGAGCACAGAGAGCTGTAAGCAAATTCTTCTTTAAACACACATGTGTACACATGCCATTGTGCACAGATACTCACATGAAGACAGAAACAAGAAACGTGTAGTTAAATTTATTACATTTATTATGTGAGGTTCATTCTGAGCAATGCTGAGACTGTATAAATCATTGTTGACCCAGATTTGCTCCATCTGTATCCAAATATGTATAGATAAATAAATGTCTGTAGGTGTATATGTATATGTATATGTATATGTATGTATAAATCTACAGAAAGAATATATATGTGTACATAAGGAGGGAAAGTATAAACAAAAAATATAGAAACCACAGTAGAATCTTATCTCACAAATTTTGTAGCTAATTTTCATATCCTTGGAAGACAAATGCATTTCTCTCTGCAAACGAGTATTAAAATGCATTGATCGTTCAAGAAGATACCAGATGACAATTTGAAATACAGATAAATTATAATTTCTTTTCTCATTAACAAAGTATAAACTGTCAGCATCTATGGACACTGGATTTGTTATTAAATTTTGCTAAGATAGATGCTGCTAATAAGATGTTTTTCTTACTGCTATTATCTACAGACAAACTGATTTAGGGTTTTCTTTTCAGTGCTTTTGCTTTTCTCTAAGAATTAAATTTACATTTGAAAAAAACCCTTTTTCCATGGCTTTAAAATATGAATTTGATTAATGAGTGGTTACTCTATGATTAATAAAAATCAGTAATTTATAAAACTAGTATTACAAGTCTGAAGACTTGAGACAGAATTTAAATACCTAGCTTTTCTTTTTTATTATTATTAATAATAACAAAGGCTAGATATTAAAACAATGAAACAGGAACTCAGGGTTGTTACTACATTACAATCATACTAAAATGAATTATTTTAACTCTTAGAGAAAAGAAAGCTTCAAGACATTTAGTCCACTCTTCCACTTTAGAAAACTGCTCACATATTTATTTATATGAGTGATTACTTCAAACAATAGTGATGTCCAGCCTTACTCTTAAACTTGCATTACCTTTTTTTGAAAGTAAAGCAAGAACAATGCTGGTAAAGTAATAACGTGCTCAGGGCTAATGAAACTCTTTGCCTTCTTAGGGATTCAGTAGTCACTGAGGTATTTCTCAAATCAGTGAAAGGGCAAGTTTCTTCTCTTGGCAGTCAAAAAATATATTAGATTAAAGAGCATTTCTACTTGTCTGGCTCTTCTCCATTGTAATAGGCAAAGGCCCAACTTTGTTCCAAATGACATTCTAAAAAGAGTGTGTAGTTTAGTATCAACAAACCACGGGACTATGAAGAAATATATCTATATATGTGTGTGTATATATGTGGATGTACACTGCAGGTGGATTGAACTAAATGACTTTTAAAGGTCCCTTCCAACCCAAATTATTCCACGACTCTATGACTATATGTTATATAGTAACTGTGTTGGGGCAATACTGAACTTTGTGTTCTGTACAACTAGAGGAAGAATTTTGCCACATTTATTTTAACTCCAGTCTTTCTGCTTTGGATCCTAAAACTGAAAGTGAAAATCACATCAACCAGAGTTCTGGAAAAAAACCACTTTGTTTTGATTACAGGATTTTTTTTCTTTATCTTTTTCTCTCTCATCCTTCACTGTCAATGAGCATTATAAACTAATGTCATTTTGTCTCATTTTCTGACCATTTAAGGGTGTAGCATGGCATGTTTAATGAATATTTTGTTTTATGCAAAATTCAAAGTTTCATACATTGAGATTGTTGGATCAGGATAACACAGTCCAATAAATCAGGCTGTTACGTTTCAGCACAACCTGGCTTACGCTTAAGCAGTAAAATAGGCCTTTTTTTTTTTGTAAGCTAGCCAAAAAAAAAAAAATCTAGAACATTTCACATTTTTTATGTTCTTCTTTTTGATGTCATAATGTAATTTTAAATCAAGTTGCTAGTTCCTTTTGATATCACAAGGCTCAATTATTTTTGGCATAGGAGGGACTGGAAGACAAAAAGAACAAGGTACAAGCGCATCTGTGAGTATTAGCATCTATTACTTCATGTATGTTGAAGTCCAAGCGAAAGAGAGGGAGCAAAGAAAGAAAGGAGGGAGAGAGATTTAATGAAAAATTTGGATTACAATAATGTTCCTCAATAATAAGTCCACCCCTCAAAGCAAATCAAATTTCTTTTGCAACAGTGAAAATCTTAGTATTAGTTCTGACACTTTAAAATATGCTCGCATGGCTGTGGCACATTTGAGCTGCCAGCTTTGTAACATCTTCAAAGCCAAAGCAGGAGTGTAAGACTTTAAGAGAGCGGTCTAATTTTTGAGCACAGGATCAGTAAAGCATGTATACACAATCCTGGAAATTAAAATGGGCTAGAGCTTAAATAAATATATTCTATCCCTTGGTATCCTTTCCTCTTCCAAATATTCTTTGCTGTAAATATCTGGAATTTCCTGCCACTGAGGTCCTGGTAAAATCCACTTGGCTGGGATGAAGAACATGTAAAATATTATTTGCACTTGGGACGGTAGCAGACAATGCATGAGATATGGGGGCTGTAAGTTTTGAATCTCTCTATTACCTTATTTATCTGGGATATAATCTTAATTCCCACCTTCTCAACAGATCCAAAGCCAAAAAAAAAAAAAAAAAAAAGTAAGGTTATGTCTTGCAGAGAGGCTTGGTAAAGTTCACTTGGCACCAAAAATGTAATTTACCGTGTTGAGCTTGATTTTGTTGCTTTGGACAGGGAACTGAAAAAATTTCTACAGTTAGATTCATATTCATAGCAGCCAAGATGTCCAGTACCCATCAAAGAAGATTTCATTTCCTTTTTTTTTTTTTTCCCAAAGACAGAAACTTTTGCTTTCCAAAGTTTGTCTGTAAAATGAGTAACTTCTGTTTAAAGATGATGTTTCAGGATATTAAGTAAAGGTACTCTTTTACTGCTCCTCATCCCAAAATAACTCGACAATCTTTGAAACTCAGGGATCTTCACAAAAGTACTGGATTTTCAACCAGTCCATCCATACAATAAAAATTAACTCTCTGTGGCTCTGGTGCATCATTTCCAGATTCCTCCCGCAAAGTACCTTCCATGACACTCTATTACAAGTATTAAAGGTGAAGAAGCTGTAATCTCAATCTCTAGGAAGATGGTGAAATGTAGCTTTGAACAACATTACAAATCATGGGATTTTATGAAAGCAATGTCCTATACAATGCTGATTTATAAAGAAAATGACCTGCATTTCTCCATAAGATAATGGAGAAATTTAATTTTTAATTGTTAATATATGGCTAGGAACTCATAGCTGGATGATTTGTTCATACTTTTTTTTTATTATTATTTTTTTTAATTGAAAACATCTCATGAAGTTTACTGATTCATCACAACAAGAAAAAAAAAAAAGGATTTCTAAATTTTATGGTAAATTTTAGAAATTAGTGAAGACTTTTTACATGCAATCCAATCAATATAACTGAAAAATCACAAGGTCCTTTTCTAATCATCTTTCTTTTCTTTTCCCCCTCCCCCCCCCCCCTTTTTTTTTTTTCCCCACCAGAGACTCATAGTATGAAACTAAGGTACTAAATAGAACAGATCAGATTTTGTCTTTAATTTCTTCTAATTTGTCCATTCCTGCATAGAGATTATTTAAAAGTGTTTGGTGCTGGGTTTCATCTCTTCTAACCCCAGTATGTGATAATCTCACGTCTAAGCCTGAGCCAGTTGTTTGAAACAGCCTATAATCATTCAAGAGAAAGAGGCGTGACTAGTGGAAACACATCTATTGTAGGCCTCTCTTACAATGGAATGAATGGCATCCAGATGTCACCCACTTTCCTGTACCAATCTCAAGAAAGTGGTGATGACCATCTCAGATCCAGACTCAAATGGAAGGAGCTGAGAAATTTTAATTCTAAATAGCTGCTTTTTTTTTTTTTTTTTTTTTTTTTTTTTTTTTTTTTAATATTTAACCAGGTTATTTTAGTTTGCATTCATCTAGAATCTCGTATTATTTCTTCCCCCAGCATATATCCTTCTTAGGCAATGGATCTAAAGTTGTCCAGTAGGAGAAATGCATTAATGTAATTCCAAAATGTTGCTTTTAACATCACAGATTCTTTCTTATCTCATAGTCATACACAGAGTGAAATGTTGAATTTGGACCCACAAGTTCCTAACACCCCTCATTTGTTATACAGCTACATCTCTGTATGAACCAGTATCTTCATTAGGCTCACTTCCATTCTACTTATATCAGCTTGTTTAGATCACAGTTTCACACAGATAGTGACTTTTTGGCTGTGAAGGATTTGTGCTTAGCATTAGTTGATGCTTGGTAGTGGATGAAATTCTTGATCTCACATTGCACAAAACAAGCACAAACAGCTTAAAAATGTTCCTTTTTGTGTGACAGCTGTAGTGTCATCTTCATTTTTAGTCCATTCTTGAGGCATGCAGATACCTCTTAATAGGTAATGCTACATATTTGCAGGCAGGTACTACAATTCTAGGAGTGGTAAGAGCTGCAAAGAACAAAAACAGAAAATACTCAATGCTTTATGATCTTTTCACACACCAGGAATCACGAAATGCCAGTTTAAAATTGTCTTAATAAACATGAGAAACAAGAGAGGAAAACTCACTCCAATTATAGCACTGCGTTACATCTTTTCCTAAGAGTTCACTTCATAGGTATGAATTACCCTGTCTTTGAGTCACATTTGTCTGGTTAGTGAGTTTGACTGAAGGCAAGTGCGCTGAGGCAGAGGAGGTTGGCTGACTTGCTGAAAGGGTTTGTATGGGAATTCTGAGAAGGCCAAAATGGAATTTTCTAATGTCCTACTCAGGCTGATGAAATGCTCTGCTTTTCATGTATTATTCTTGTATGCTTCTGTCTCTTTGTGCAGAAGAACCCTGAGAAGAACCTCCAAATCAGTAAGTTTTTGTTTTGTTTTACACAACAATACCAATGGGGTGAATTAGGCCACAGGATCAGTTAAGATATGGACCTAGTGGAAGGTGTGTGTCCCTGCCATGGCAGGGGACTTGGAAGTAGATAAACTTTAAGATTACCCCCTCCAACCCAAAGACTTCTATGATGATTACATGATCTAGAATGGGTCTAGCCTCTCAGAACACCATTTTTTCCTTTGCATAAGGACTGTAGTTCCAAACTGGATTTCAAAGCACCCACAAATCAAAACTGGGAGAATTTCATCACTCACTTCTGTGTTATAATCTGTTTGTTTATCTGTGTAATGGAAACACATTGTAACTACAGTGCTGCAGAAATTCAGAGCAGAAAGAAGGAGTATTTTTCTCAGGAAGAGTGATTAACCACTGGAGCAACTTACTTAGGATTTTTGTAGATTCACTAATGCTAGAAATGTTTAAATCAAAATATTCTAAGAGATGTTCTAATTCAAAGAGAATGAATTCAGAGAAGTCCTACGACTTCATTATGAGGAAGGTCAGATGAGATGTTCACAATGGTCCCTTCTGGCTTCATAATCTATAAAGCTACGAAACTATATGAACCTCTTTCAAGGAATAAAGATGATGGTAACTGTCTATAAATACTTGATAACATGAAATTGCTGGAGGAACTATTTAAGGTTGTTAATGATGGTATTATAGGGAATAATGTCTTCTAACTGAAAAGACCAAGGTAGAATATTTAAGAACGACAGTATTTTCTAGAAGTGAGGTCAATTGCACAGTGGAGTAATTTGCAAAATTGAGTTCTATAAAAAGAGATGTGCAAGAAGAGAGTGAATAAAGAATGTGACTAGTCTATGAAACATATTTCTTTTAAAGATGGATAATTCAGTACTAAATTTTCAGAAACTCCATCACTGTGTTTAATGATTTTAGAAAACAGGTGTACTTGCTTGATTGCCTTTTTCTTTTTTTTTTTTTTTTTTTTTTTTTAAGAAATGGTTTACTGGCTAATGTTTTCTCATCTGAACACAGAACTTCATGCAGCAATTTTTCCACCTGACATAAGATCTTAAGAGGGAAATAGCTGTAGTCCATGTGACAAAACAAGATTTCCCCTTCTGACTTGGTTGATTTGTACCTCAAAAATGAAAGTATTTCCCTTGGAGACAAATACTTAACAGCAGTCAAGCATAGATCCTTCCACCTCAGTGCAAGCTGACTCCAAGGAACAAAGTTACGATTATAGAAGGGACTGACATTTTTTACTATGGTGATCATGTTTCCTGCAGTTCCCCTCAGATTTTTTTTGCATATTGACATGGTTTGTCAGAGCTTCACACACATGCTGTGTCTAAAGGAGCCTGATTACTGGTCTGTGCAAAGACAAGTGAGGTGGAGAAGGATGACAAGGTTTGCATTAATTGCACAGCTTAGAAGTCAAATGAACTGGTAGAATAAACCAGAGAACTTTAGCAAGGAAATTCAATGCAAGGTGAAGTTTATGTTAAGTTTAGATTATATTAAGTTGGAAGAACACCTGGAAAGATAATGTTTCCTAAAAAATTTTGGAATGATGGAGACTGGATTCTTATACAAGATCACTAGAAAGGTAGTTCTCTTTCTCACTGTTTTGGCATTTGTAAGACTTAGGCACAAGACTAAATAGCTCTTTATCTGTTTCAATCTTCAAATGTATCTGTGTTTGAACTGTAATTGAACTTGCTATCACTAAGGATTTTATCAATTGTGTTTTTCAGTAGGACTACCTAGAGAAAGACAAATACATTAAAATACTAACATGGGAAAATAAGGAAGGCAAGATATTTGGGTTTAAATACTTTAAAAAACCCCCCAAACAACAACAACAACAACCCCCCCCCCAAACTGTCCATTTCAAAATGTCTTTTAAAGCATGAACTTTTTTTTAGATTTTGAGCCCAAAATGTAAACTACAGTTTGGCCACTTTTCCTCAGTATCTTTTAGCACCAAGGTGGTTAGCATAAAGGTAGCATCTTTTGGGGGGTGTGTTGCAGTTTCCTTATACCAGTCATTCTCTTCTATAGGACCATACCAGTAAACATCAGGTTAGAGTAACCTTAAGGTCACTCTATTTTTTGTGGTGATATAGTCACCAGTCCATACAGAGCTATAATACAACCATTATTACCCTATTGATTGGAAAGCTAAAATTAGAGATTAGGGCACATCCTTTTTGAACTGTATCTCTGGGTTTTAGTCTGGTTTAGTCTTTTTCATCTGCCATACACAACTAAACATATGAAGGAAAATATCACTGCCATGTTTCAATCAAGCATAGTATGAGATGGACTTCCCATCAAAAGTCAGTTAAAATGCACAAAATTATACTTTAACATTTAAAAGCAGTTGATTATAATTTACATCTTATCAGTATAACAAAAAAAAGGTATCTATTACCAAATGTAAAATTAAATTATCATTGAAATAATTAGCCATTTTTTTGTTCTCAGAGTTTATTGTTTCAATTGTGTCTGCGCAAATTAGACCTTAATGTGTAGAGAAATCAATGATTTCTTTTGTTATTGTTTTCATTGGTGTTGGGATAATACATTCACATATTTCAGTATAAAAGACTAAGGAGAGAGTTTACTTCAGGCATTACCAGAAAAACCTAGTACCTGATCTCAAATGTGTCAAAGATCCAAATTACTTGTTAAACAAATATTTGTGGTCAAAGTTTTCTGGATATTTTGATGTTCTTGGGGCCTTCCAGCCCTCACCCTGAGTATTTTTGAAAAACAGAATATATGTGTCTCATGATTGAATCATAATACTGGGAAAGTGAATTTTTGGATATAAGTTTAAATGTTATACCACCTAATCTATAGTTGGTTCATTACATATGGATCCTCTGTGTGTTTCTTTGAGTATATGAGAAATGTTTTGACTCAAAAAAAAAAAAAAGAAAAAAGTTTTGTCAAGGCCAATACCTAAAAAACAAAAAGAGGCTTTTATTTGGCAGGGATGAGCCAAAACGTGTTAACTTCTAGCTGCCTTGATGGTAACTCATAATTTTGTGTTTAGATTGATCAGGTCATGATTTGTCTTGCCCATCTTTAGCTAAATATTCTATGTATTTTTATCTGAAGTTTCTTTATTATTAAAAAAATGAAAGAAAAGGATCTAATATATGAAGTCTCATATTTTTAATGACTGCATTATGATGTGAGGATTAACCCTTAAAATGGACTATTTTCCTCCAAGGATTACAGAGGATTATTAGAATGATAAACTTCGATGAAGATACCTGCATAGTAGACATCTGCATCTGAGCACAGAAAGTACAACCTTACAGTCTATACATAATGCATAGAAATACTCACATCAGTTCCTGTACCTCTCCCCTAGTAGGATAAAGAGTATGGAGAAAAGCAGTGAAAAAAGTCAGAAGACCTTCAGTTTGCTTTTAAAAAAGGATTAAGTTTAATTAAGTTTACCTATCTGATTACAAGAGAAGATAAAGTTCACTACATGCTGAGACATGATAGTTAAAGAGTCTTTCCCTCTTCTTTATTTCTAACAGTAATCATTAATAACTGTTTGAGTTTTCTCCCATGTTCTGATAAATTCTTATTTTAGACAGAGTGGCTTCTTCCTCTCCCTGAACAGCTACTGTGTAAAAAATATCTAAGAACTATATCCTAATGATTTCACTAAGCCTCTCAACCCTCTTTGAGGTAGTGTAGTGGTTTCATGCTCACTAAATTTTGGTCTTGGTACTTACTCTTTCTGTGGGAGAGAGACTAGGAGAAAAACAAAGCAGGCTCAAATTAAAATTTAAAAAATAGTTTTATTAACATACACTAAAAGAACAGAAAAAAAACTTGAAAAAACCCCCTAAAACAGAATGAAACTTCAAAAACACTCTCCCCTCCCCTTACAAACTGTTCACTTTCTTACAAAACAACATAAATGGACAAAACTTGTAATTTTCAGTCAGTTTCACTATCTGACAATAGTCTTTCATCAATTCTTTAGGGGAAGAGTATTTCTTAGAGTCATGGATCCCACTGATAACTTAGAACAGTTCTCTTGTGGGTTTTAAACTGTCACAAAAACAATTGTCTGGAGAAATCTGCCTTTGTGACCCTCCCAGGAGCAGTTTCTCAAGCTGCTGATGGGTTGTGAGTCTTAGACTTTTGCATACCGGGTTGTCACCTTTTAAAGATGAATAACTCCAAAGCAAAGGATTCTTCACCTTGAGATATCTTCTCACTTCTTCATGGTGCAGGGGGCTTTGCATCTTTATCTCTGTTCAAGCATCTTATAGGATTAATATTACTTAGTCCATCACAAACACCTTTGCTCAAATCCAAACACAAATTGAAACAATCATCCCCCTAAATTATTATCTTTTCCATGATTTAAAGAAATGACCTAGAGTTCATTTCTATGGCTCAAGTAAGAATAGAACAACCAACTCTTCAACCCTCTGTCCCAACAGTCTTTTCACTCTCGCTCTACTGACTTCATGCTGTTTTTTTCTTTATGTTCACTCTGTCCTTTCTTACTCTCTGAGAAGGGCTAAGCTCTGGAAGCTTCATGTTGCTAAGAAAGAGTTAAATCTGCTCAGAGTCTTTGTCTCTCTCTCTGTAGCTCATGGTGTTAGATGTTCAAGGCCGCTCTGGTGAGGGAGGAAGAACTCACACAGAAACATCAGAGATCAGAGCACTCGGGCAGTCCGGAATCACAAAAAAACCCAGGCAGGATCATAAATGCCTTCTCAGCCCACCCCTTGTTTTAAATTGAGGTGGCTTTGGCCCAAATGATGCCCATAGCTCTTATCAGAGCCCAGCAGAGATCTCTCCCTGCTCCAGAGAAGTCTGAAGAAAGTAGTTGTTGTAAAACAGCAACCTCTCCTTCCCCCCCCTGCCCCCTTCACCCGGGAGCCGATGGAATCCGGCCAGGCCTCAGGCCAGCTCCCCACAAAATGGGGGAGCAACAGGCCCAGCTCGATGTTACCTGTCTCTCTCTGGCCAAAGGAAGAAGAAAAAGGACCCACCTACAGGAAATTAAGGGGCTTTATATGGTACTTCCTGAAGTTGCAGCTAAAAATTTTCAGTGGTCAGAACAGATGCCAATATTCCAACTAACTCTCTGATAGGTTGCTGTCTTTTCTAAAGCAATTCCCACGTCCTGACCTGGAGAATTATTCTACATTCCTGTATAACTACAAAACCAAACTGTACTAACCCATGACAGGTAGCCAGGGTTATTTTCTTTTGCACCAACTGCTCATTCCAAAGGACTGAATAAGCTAAAGAAAATAAGCTAAACAAACAAATAAATAAATAATACCATGACACACAGCTCCCAAAACAGCTGGCACATAAAACAGCCCAGAGGCAATCTCTCTTGCAGCGCACCAGACAAACCCATAGGTATTGATGAGCAAAACAATTCACTTTACTTTCCCTGATCGTCCTGACTCCTCCCTTCCCTGACAAAAAAAAAACACAAAAAAAAACCAAAAAAACCACACCCCCCAAAAACAACAACAAAAACAAAACACCACCAACAACAACCCAAAACAAGCAAACAAACAAACAAACCTCCAAAACAAACAAACAAACCAACCCCCAAAACAAACCTGTGGTACTTATCACAGGAAAGCTGGTACTTTGCCTTGTCACTCATTTAGCCCTTGGGTATGTACAGCCTGAAAAGAAGCCTAGGTACGCGTCCCTCAGATATTTTGTAGTGATAGGGTAATAAGGGTAAGCAGTGACAAAATGATTTGTCAGAACCAAGTGACATTTGGGTTCACAGGACTAGATGTAGTTCAATTGTCTCATACTAATATAAATCAAATAAACTTAAAGGTCACATGCTAAAAAAAAAAAAATTACTTTTCTCCACCCATTATAAAGAAAACCTAACTTAATTATTTTTCTAGAGTGATTAGCTAAAGAGTATACAACTTTTGATGCTATATATGAAATTGATAGATGCTGTTTATATTGATTTGAGGGGTTTTCTAATGGTGCTTCAGTATGTCCTGAAAAATTCCTAATCCAGGGTAGTGGGTTCACATGGCAAAATTTTGGGAGTGAGGGGTTGCAGGGGTGGCTTCTCTGAGAAGCTGTCAGAAGTTTCTGAATGCCTGGTCAAGCCAAGACGGACCCACCACTGGCCAAGGCTGAGCCCATCAGCAGTGGCAGCAGCACCTCTGGCATGAGCATTGGAGAGAAGAGCAAGACTCCGCAAGTGCCCTGCAGTCAGTGCAGAAGGAGGGGCAGGAGCTGCTCCAGGCTCTGGAGCTCAGATTCCCCTGCAGCCCCTGGAGCAGCCCATGGTGAGGCAGCTGTGCCCCTGCAGCACAGGGAGGGCACGGGGGAGCAGAAATCCAACTCAGCTCCTGGAAGAGCCCAGGCTGGAGCAGGGGGATGCCCAAAGGAAGCTGTAACCCCACAGGATTGCTATGCTGGATCAGTTTCCTGGCAGGACCTGTGGCCCCATGATAAGAGCCCACACTGGAGCAGGGGACAAGTGGGAACAATTCTCCTACTTCAGAGGAAGAAGTGTCAGAGTCAGTGTGTGATGAACTGACCACAATCCATATTTCCTTTCCTCCTCCACAGCTGTTACAAGGAAGGTGGTAGAGGAAATTGGAAGTGAAAAGTGGAACTGGGAAGTCCAGAAAGAAATGCAAAGTGGTTATTCTGGCTGTACAACGGCTGAAACAGTACCTAGAAAGGGATTTTCAAAAGTAATAAGAAAAACTAGTCTGAAAATTAGTCCTGGAAAAGTTACATAGCCCTCAAAGATTTTACATCTTACAAAAGACTGAATCTTACTAATTTATTCCCTGAAACAATTTCCTCTGAAGGCTAGTGCAATAATAAATAATGAAATCAAGGAAAATTTGCACTGGTATAATGATTTGAAAACAGGTTTTTAATATTATTTACCAGGTCTTAGTAAGTATATATAAAAGCCTCTGGATATAAACCACAAGATCATAGATCTTGGAAAGGATCTCATGAGTCTACACAGTCCAGCTTGCCATCCAGAACAGTTTGCTTTGGAGGACATGACTCTTACTGTACAGGCAAATCGTGGTATCAGGAAACTTTGCACATGAACATGTACCAACTCTCTCCCTATGATCTCATCCTTACAGAGTTTTCCTCTGAAAATTTTTAAATTCACAAGGAATGATACTGCCTGTAATTACTGGCAGTGATCATTTTAACCACATAATGTCAAAAGACAGTACAGAATTATCTGAGCCTTAGATGAGAAACCTGAAGAGAAGGAAGTGAGCATCTGAACAAGAACTGAAAGTAGAAAGTTTGAAATCTGGCTCTTCATCTCTATTTCTCTACCACGAATTTCCATCGGCTACTAATTTTCCCTGTGGCAGTTGTGGTACAGGAAACAGTGAATATTGGGACAATGTTGTAAAATTGCTGAGACTGTGTTCTTCATTATGAAATTAGAATTATTTGTCCAGCTTCACAATTAATTACTCTACATGCTTAAGTGAAATTATTTAATATGACTGCAGCACATCAAGGACTAACAGGGCTTCAGCTGTGCTAGACACCATACACCAATCTGCAAGATGAAGATCACTGCATCAGAGACTCAATAGCTTAAACAGTGGGGAAAGGTAAAGGACTGAAGGGTAGCTAAGGGCATGAGAAGATGAAATGACATGCCCAAGGCCATATAGCAGTTCAGAAGTGCAATTTGCAGTAGAAATCACAATGCCATCAACAAGGCCATCTTTATATTAAGCCGGCTTTTGTACAGAAATATCTTTAAGATCAAATTCTCATGAACTCTTGCAAGTCTACCTAATGCACATTTTCCTAATTGCAAGTGAAAATTACTCTGTTGAACAACAGACAATGAATTCCCAGATCATTGTAGAAAATAACACTGGCATCAAAAATTTGAAATTAATTAAAGGTGAAAATGACCAAGCCATTAAGAGAGAAGTATTACTTGATGATATGTGTTTACAATAACATGACAGATATTACTAAGCTCGGAAAATTGTTCCAGTAGAGGAAATTAGAAATTAACCTTTTAAAATTAATTTTTCTAAGTTTGTTGTTGTTGTTGTTTTTTAAATGATAAGAGGGTTTTGTATCAACCCTCACAGAATCATCTGTTTTTGTGAAATGGAATTTAATTACAAAGGTAAAATTGTTCTTTGACCTAAATCTCAACAAAAAAAGTAGCTTGGTGAGTACTGAGGTTGCAGTTAAGATATGAAAGAACCTTTTCAACCAGCTAATACATGTTACACAATTCAGCTGTTTTTTTACTCATTCTGCCTTGAATGCTCTAACGCTGTGTAGATTAAAAAAAAATAAATTAAAAAAAAAGTTATGATGGAAAAAAACCCACAAAACACTATCACAATAGCTGTGAAACACCTGGTAGTACACAAAGTGCACAAAATTGAAAAGAGTGTATGCTATACTCCTACACATGACTAACATACCAGCTTCGACAAATCTGTGAGATTTCTTGGCAAAGAAATGCAAAAGTTAAAGCAAAACATTAGAAGTTATCTACAATACCTCTGCTTAAGGCTGTAGTTCCATTGGAATACGCTTCACCCAAGGCTACTGAAGACTATGTCTTGCTGTAATCGATGGGTCAGTTTCTTGGTCAGTTAGAAAAGATGATTCTCCCTTCCTTTAAGACTGATCAGTTAATAAATAGAAGGCATTTGCTTTTGTATTCATGCCTATGAGGAAGAACTGGAAAAAATAGCACAGAATATTTGTTGAACCAATTATTCTTGAATAATCCAATTTCTTGTTTAAAACTGAGACCTCTAACTTAAAAAAAAAAAACTAAAAGTGTGGTAATTTTAATATCTCTTCTAAATATGTAGTCTGATAGTGATAGCCCATTTTTGTGAGCTGCTGTGTTTTACATAATATACTGGGTAATGTGTACTGAAACATAATTATGAGACTATAATATTGCAAAATAAAATCTCTATTAAAAATGTCAGTAGAGAAAATACAATCTGGATTATTAAAATTAAGTTGATGAAAGGTAACTTCAATAGAGTTGTAGCAAATAGGATACGTGTGACTGTAAACAAGTTACCTAATATTTTAGTGCCTGAGTTCATAGTCTACAAAACCCAGTTTTGTTTTACCTATGTTTTCTTCTCATTTGTACAGGAAGGGAAGTTCATATTACAGCCTGTACACATACTGCCAGCAAAAGCAAAACATCTACATATAAAGGAAATATTCCTGAAGTTCAGTAGATACCTGGATAGGAAACACACTTCCTTGAGACAGCTAAAGTTCCAGTTACAGCATCTCCATGGGCAATTTAATTATCTCTCACTGACTGGAAATAATACAAACTTACAGGGTAAATCCTGCTTTTAAGTGTTAAACCAAATCTGTTTTGGGAAAGAAATGGGTTTCCAGCATGAGAACTCTTGTACCTGTTTGTCAAAAACCATACCATGAATTTGCATACCCAATGTAGTTTTCTTTTCTCCTTTATAACATAAGACAACTGTTACCCCCTCAAAGAAAGATTTCCTGAGTATTGTGCTTTGACAGATGTACAAATACATTAAATGAATTGTCCTCTGGTGATATCATACTGTTGACTAAAGAGAAATCTATATGAGATATTTTAAAGCGCTAGTCATATAAATAGAGGAAGCCCACTCTCAAAGTGTTTGTTGCTCTTTTTGCCCTAATTAAAAAGGAAATTTGGTATCGTCACTGTAGTAAAGTTACATCCCGTTAATATCCACTCAGGAAACCCTAGTGTTGTCATCATTGAGATGGCCACAGCACTCAAGAGTGCTCCTTTAAAAACTTCAGAGGGCTCCAAGCAAGACCTTATTATCTAAAAGTCTTTCATACCTTTCATATGTTGCAGTCCCATTAGTAACTCCACACAGCTCTGGCTCTTTCTCTCCTTCTTCTACCTTCCTTCTTCATTTCCAGCTCACTCCTTCCTGTTCCTAGCATGGCCACCTAACCCTGTCTGTCCCTCATACAGCATCTTACATTTATGTTCTGCACACAACCTCCTGTCCCTTCCTCCTCACAGCACAGCCTGCAGACTCCAGCTGACTCCTCTCATAGCTAATTCACTCTTTTATCACACCCATAGCTGTGAGGGCAAGGCTGCTCCCACTCTGATAATTAACACAGTTAT
Source organism: Hirundo rustica (assembly GCF_015227805.2). NCBI lineage: Eukaryota > Metazoa > Chordata > Aves > Passeriformes > Hirundinidae > Hirundo > Hirundo rustica. Next base: position 24,900,351 of record NC_053488.1, on the reverse strand, counting down.
GGGGCAAGAGTGCCTTCAGCACTATCTCTGTCTTCTAGTCCTTCTGATTTTTAGTAGTGTTCTCTCTGAAAGCATGAATCTTCTGGCATCAGGAAAGGAAGAGTGCACTTTAGACCCCCAAGAGGATGGACGCTGTTGTTCTGCAGTGCAGAATGGGACAAGAAAGTGTCAAGGTTTCACACCTGTCAATGTTTCCAAATTATGATCTGCCTTTTTCTAACCTTGATTATCGTCATGGAGAGCAACTGTTATTCCTTTTCTGTGAGGTTTCACTTCTTCCATTTGTTGTATATGAAAGGGTAAGCAGTGTATGAGAGCTTCTGGTTCGTTATTTTTTTCAGCACTACTCATGTAAGAAATAACATTTAACAAGGAAAGTGATAAGTACACAGACACACAGAGTTAACAAAAACATAATAACATTGACAGTAATGAAAAACCTGAGCTCTTCAGCCACTGGTTGACGGCCACTACTGAAACTACTCCGGCATAGCTCAGAGAGGGTCACCCTGAAAAGGGAGACTCCTGACATGTGGGAGATTAGGGACAGGCGGTCGGAAGATATTGTGGTGTACGCGTAGACAGAACCCCTCCCTCAACACTTAGTTGTTTAGTGTCCTTGATTAGCTAAGCAACACGTAGTTTGTAACGTAAGCAGACGGAAGTGACGTAGCAAACAGGGGTTTTATAACTCCATGTAATTGGTTAATAAAAGCCATTTGCCATCCGCCACATTGGTGTCTGTGAGCTGGTGGCCCGAGCAGCCTGGCTGTGGCTGCCGCGTTGTTCCCGAACCAGGTCGCTACACCTCAGCGGAGGCAGCACTGACATGACTATTGTGAGACATCGTGAGGGGATTATGGAACTGTGGAAAATTTGTCATGTGATCATTTGTTGCCAAATGTGAAGGAAGAGAGAGCTGAGGAGGGATGGGAGGAAAAGCAGGAAAATAGAAAGTAAGGTTGATAAAAGAGGCAGCTACAGTGCAGAAAGCTGACAGATGGTGTTCTTGCCTGATGGAATCCTGTACCTAATCACAGCAGTCTACCCTACCTTCTTAATAAATACTTTTAGTGTTTTTTTTTGTTCTCTTCTGCAGGTTTTTTTTTTTTTTTTTCTTTTTCTTTTTCTTTTTTTTTCCTGTCATACATATGAATGTTGCAAGACCTAAGTGGCAGAGACTGAGGGCCTAAGAGTCAACATACAGAGAGAAAACTGTGCAAGAGAGATTTTGTTAACCAGGAAATGAACCAGTGGCCACAGGGCTCATGGGTCTATGTGTCCACAACTCTGTATCTGTGTTATGTTTGGGTATGTCAGAATGCGTGCCAGAGACCACACTGGTATTCGAGGAAAAGTGAATATGAATATTTGTGAAACTAGAGATTGGGGGTTGGGGGGGTGGGTGAACTTCAATCCTGTGGCTGTGGGATACCCTCTCAGCCTTGCTGATGATCAAACCTAAAAAGGGAAACATCAATAACTCCATCCACAGGGTGGGGAGTGAGAGACTTTCGAGTTCTGAATGCGCACTGGATTCGGATGCAACATCCAGGAGTCACTTAATGTATTGGCTTTCTCACATCCTTAAGTTTGAAGGCAGTGCAAGCTCTTCCCTGAAACTTCATTATATTTCAGAGGCCAAAAATATGAGGCTAGTATTTTGGTTTTTTCAAATGCTTTATTTCTTCTTATTTATTTCTATATTAATCTGTATGTCTTCATGTGTTCTATACACCACAGCTCCTTCTCTCCTTATGAGTTCATTGACAAAAGCAGAAGGACTCCTAGATACATTTCTTCCCTCTCAGTGGCCTAAGAATCAGAAATTTACAGCAAAATAACACAACCTCAAGAGGAAAGGGAAAAATACCCTTCTCAGCACTCCCTTTCCTGTTTGTTTCACTCACATTTTGAGGCAGCTTCCAGTTTTAGGCTTGTAAATGAATCTGAATTCCCCACAGTTTCAAACATTTGCATTTTAAATAAAGTAGAAAATTTTCTATTTTGGAAAAAAAAAAAAAAAAAAAAAAAAAAAAAAAAAAAAAAAAAAAAAAAGCTTATAATTTTTTCAGATTTCCAGGCATGTTCTCTTATCTGATAGCAGTTTTGACAAAGCAGGTTGTGAGCTGAGTGCTAAAGTGCCTCTATCAAGACAAAGGTGATCTAAATAGCTTCAAAAGCTTCTCAGAGGCAATCAGGAGGGCTTTGATACAAAATGAGAAACTAAAGGCTGAATGAACATGGACTAGAGTTTTTTTCAGTCCTCTGGTTTGGACTTGTGGTATCTAAATCCTGTCTACATGTCAATTTAGGAGCCTAAGTCACCCTGAGACTAACATTTGAGTCCAAGGCTTCATCTAATTCTTGCTTATATCCCTTATTCAGGTTTTTCAGTGCTAGTTATCACCCTTGGTAGAAGGCTCAGGAAAGAGAGTTAGCACTAACTCCTGGAATTTGTGCAATCTTTTTCGTTTGTGTGAAGTAGCATTGGCTAGATACATTATCTAAGCCTGAAAAACATAAAACAGTATGGTAAACACCACAGAATTGCTGTGTCTGCCTATCAGGGTTTAAACCCAACCAGCAATTTAGTCCCACACAGCTCACTTTCCCCCTATCAGGCTGGGGGAGAAAATCGAATGAGTAAAAGGTAAACAAAAATACCCAAAACATAAAAAGCAAAAGCCAGACACAAAGGAATTCCTTCCTACTTCCAATGGACAGACAGGGTCTCAGAGACATTCCTAGGAGAGCAGGGCTCCATCACAGGTAACTGTGACGTGGGAATGCAAACACCATCACTCCAAATGTCCCCATTGTTTTTTCCTTCTTACCCCAGCTTTGTATGCTGAGCATGGTGCTGTGTGTTATGGGATATCCCTGTGGTCAGCTGTGCCCTCTCCCAGCTCCTTGTGTACCCCCTGGCTGGTGTGGGGGGTTAGGAGGCAGAAAAGTCCTTGACTCTGCGCAAGCCCTGCTCAGCATAACAAAAAACATCTCTGTATTATCGTCAATGTCTTTATCACAAATTCAAAACACAGACCCATGCCAGATATCATGAAAAAAATTAACTCTATCCCAGCCAAAACCACTACATTTCCACATGTTTGGAAAGCAAAATGGCCCAAAGAGCAGTTTCCCAAGAAAATTTACTGTCTTTTCTTTATGTCAACTGGCCGATGAATAAAAAGCACAATATCTTCTGTCATGGCTGTGTGAGTCGTACCTTCACAAAGCACTGACTTCTGACTATACAGCCCTTTCACTTTAATGGTAAAATTAGTTGTTTTCTTCAAGATCTTATAACAGATCTATTTTAGCACATGTTTGCAACCAAGCCTTGCCACTTCCTTTGCAGCATATCTCTTGTTCCACCTTTTTTATCCTGTACTGAAGACTAGCTTTAAAAGAAGCAGAGGTCAGCCCAGCTTTCACAAATCAATATTTCACTTAGCAATGTAGTTGTGGATCAGAAACGTAGTTGTATCCCAGCAAAGGAAATCAGGGCTTTATCCTTCCTCCAGTGGAATTATATTTAGTGAAAAAAACAGGAGTCAAACTTCTGAGCCAGGATTTGGAGATGCAAGCTACCTTGTATCAGGTAAGCCGATTCCCTTTGATTATACAGTGAACTTGTGCTTAAAGCAACTTCTGACACAAGATTGTCATAACCTGGTTCCCAGCTACTACACCTGCCTTGGGCAAAGCACCTGAGCAAAAGGTTTAATTAGATCTTTACAAGTCTGGAAAACAAGGAAGCTAAGGAAATTAATGGCATGATGTCCATTGCCAAAAAGTGCCCCTTTTCCATTTATCTCCCTCCAATTTCACCTGTTAATAGCTCTGTAACAGTTTGAATTTCACTAACATCTCTGTAGCTAAATTTTAAATGAACACATTATTATTACTAGGGTTGCTTTTCCAATACAGGCAAGTCACATTCCTGTTCTCAATATTATGAAAATTTCAAGAACATTTTTCTAATTTTGAAAGTATTTTGCATCTGCTCCCTCTTTACTGTGGATTGTACTAATACCCTGAAACAAAATTAAATTCCAAATGAACACAACTAGGAAATTACAGTGTGTTTTGTTCGGTTTTGGGGTTTTTTCTGGTTAGTTCGGCTCTTTCTTGTTTTCCAAGTCTGGGTTTTAGTTAAGCATTAAGTTTTAGTATCTGCTGAAGAAAAAATAGGCATGGATGGTCATATGGACACATTTGGAGTTAATAGCCCTGCTTTTCTGAGTCATGCTCTATTAAAGATTCGTTCCACCTTAGCTGTAAAATCAAATAGAAATACAACATTGACTACCTATCTTTCCTCTTTCAAAGCTACAGAATGAAACATTATGGTGTGGTTCTCATGAAAAAGCAAAAGAAAATTTCAATTTTTCACCTGCATTGAGGTGTTCACTAACTCAGTCTAAGGAGGAGAGAAAGTAATGCTCGAGTTGAAGAAGTCATAAGCCAGTTCATGCCATAAGACTTGTTAACAAGTTTCCATCTCACAGAATTCCAGGGATGTGAAAGATGCTATGCATTTGCAAGGGAATCTGGTTATTTTCAAGGCTTCTTTTCAGCTACTGAATTACCTATTTTCCACAATATGTCCCAGTGTATCAGGGTTTCATGCTAATAAAATTCCCAATTTGTACACCAATTGCAAATAGTGAACTGCATGACACAAAAAAATCCCAAACTCATGCAAAAATAAAGCAGGATTTTACTGTTAAATTGGAATAAAATATAGCCAGAATTTATATTCCTCCACCAAGACTAATCCCTCAGAAAGTTTTAATTTTGTTTGTTTCTTTATTTCAATTTATGTCTTGATATGCCCTCTGCTTCTGTTGTGTCTGGGTCTCTGTATAGGATTAATTTTGAGTAAGTAACAACAACTGAAGAAATGAAAACTGCCCCTAGTCAGCTTATATGCAGTTCTTTTTCAGGATTTGCAAGGTAAAACCATGTCTGCAAATGCTCAGAAATATGCAGCTATTTTGAATCATCATAATGCTTCTATCATTTAATATATGTTTAATTCCAAGGAGGGTCTAAATGATGAAATAAACCCTAATTTTTCTGGGGAAAAAAAAAAAAAAAAAAAAAAAAAAAAAAAAAAAAAAAAAAAAAAAAAAAAATTCTCCTAGTAAGTCACTTGAATTCTGTTAGTACTTACCAACTGTGGACATTATTAAAAGAATAAGACATATTTTCCTAATTTTCTGTAGGGGTTTTTTTGGAAAAAAAATTAAAAAGGCATCAAATTGAACAGAAAAGGATCTTGTATCAAAGTATTTATTCTCACTTGTCTCTATGCATCTGCAGAAAGTAGTCTGTACATGATAAAACATCACTGTCCAAGCAAAACTTAAAAAGTTTTTTAGTAATATACAGAACATTTTGATTAAGATCAAACATTTTTTCTTTTTAAGGTTTTAAAAAATCTGTGAAAAAAGGACTTCAGAATATGTTTGTTCATGGGTCAAACACTTAACAACACTTCACAAACTACTAGAAGAAAATAAAGATAATACAGAAAAGTATCAGGAATCCACAGGGTCTAATCCCCAAATTCACAGAAGTCAGTGAAAGTATTTCTGTGAACTCATAATTTTTATTGACTTATTAAAATAATTAAGTTTACATCAATTTTAGTTAACAATATACATGTGGAACTAGACACTTTTAGACACACTTTAGCTCTGTCTCTGGTGAATGGAGAAAGCTAGATGCTAAATTAGATGTCTAAAATATAGGGAGTGAGACATCTTTTGTGAGAGCTCATCTTTCTGTTTTGCCTTTAAATGGGGCACAAATAATAAGTTTTAACTAGACAGCTGGCATGTAGATGGCTAAAGCTGAGGCAAGGACAACGGTAACTGATAAATAACAGATACAGGCAGCATAAGTAAGAGTTTACTTTAATTATATTGCAGATAGTCTAAAAATACATACAAATTAGGGACTTCCGTTCCAGCTGTCCTTGCACCCATTTAGCAGTATCTTGACCAACTGCATACTGAGACTATTTTGAATAATTGCAGAGAATGGGATCTACCTTGCCAGTATTTGATCTGGTTTTATCTGCTGTGCATACATGGATTCTCAAAATTATAACCAAAAATAAAACCTAAAACCACCATCACCAACAAAAACTAACAAAACTAAACAAAAATAAAATAATTAAAACACACATACACACAAAAAAAAACCCACACAGAAAAACAAAACCAAAGCCTCCCAAACCCCAAACAAACAAAAAACAAACATAAAAATATGTGAAATTGGAGTCCAATATAAGAAAATCAGCACAATAGCCATGTCAAACCCTTAAGCAGCAATATATTTCGCATTCTCTCTCCAATACAAGTCTTGCAGACACACAAGAGATGGCATAAAAATTAAAGCATTTCTGAATGAACAAACATGCCTTAAGCCACTTCAGAGCATAGCCAGCATAGCTTTGAAATATCCATCTCCAACTCTCAGTTTCTTTTTTGTCTCATATCTTTCTGCTCCTATGCCCACATTTCATAATTATGGATAAATACAGAGAGTTTAAAGAAAACTGTAATTGAAGGTTAATCCCTAACAGTTAAATTCAAGAGCTCCCTTTGATACAAAAAGAAAAAGACCCTTAGAGGTAAAACACACAAAATTTTGATTAGTTTTCGGAGTCTGTTTGATGAAAAAAAGGTAAACGCATTTCTCTTTAAACTTCTTTTTATTTGTTGGCTGTTCTTTTGAATGCCTTCAGCTTAGAAACAGCCCGTGAAGAATAAAGCAGAACAGTGCTACACAGCACTCTCTTGATGTGTGGGTGGAGTGTACATTTTCTGATAGCTACAGTGAGTTCTGACCATACCACAATTAAACAAGCAGTGATTTCCATCAAATTTCACAGAAGGGAAATTCATTCAAATGATAAAACCTCTGAACAAACCACAGAGCTAGGCCCACCTAAATCTTACCAAACTGAATTATACTACAATTTTAAAATAACCCAAGAAGAAACAGTGATTTTAATCACCACAATGCTATATTCTGGTGATTTCTGAATCATGTTCCTGATAAGTTTTTTTAATCCATAATATTTATAAACTGAATGGTGTCCTCAGTGGCACCAACAACAGTGTGTTTGTTAATAGATTAGACACATTCTATATCAGTAATAGAGATATGTTGGAGAAAGCATAATAGTGAGTTACATATATGTTTCTACAGAAAATGCTGAGAGCACAAATTTACATTAAAGAAGAATATGGAACTTGGAAAGTTAAATGAGGAAAAAGGGGGGGAGGGAAAGTATTTAGTATCTTGAACTAAAATTATAGTCAGAGAGGATGACTATGAATGAGCAACATATTTGAAATGACTTTTAGAAAATTTCAAGTTATTATTTGTATGTACTTAAGGTTTTTTAACCTATTCCTAGTGTTCAGTGCTTTAATTTTCGAATAAATCAGAATTATCCATTAGCAACCGTGATACAAAATGTTAGTGATACACAACACTAAATATGCCAAAGAAGGAGAGTTATTTTTCCACTTATGATGGAGAGTACCACAAAATGTCCCATAGCAAAGGCAGTGTTTTGACCTATGTAAAATGATCTGTTACTGGTCAGAAAGCCCAGGGCAGGACCAAGGGCAGAGACTGATATGCCAGTGGTCATACCTTGAATATTTACATCAGCAGATAGTCATGGATTTTAGAGGCACATTCTGCTTTCTCTCTGAAGATGACTTCAGTAACTTTACTGACATTATTCCCATTTTTCAAATATTTGTCTGCTTCTCTGGCTCATTTGTCAGGAAAGGCTAGACCAAGCACTCTAAAGCCACAGACTGGATGGAAGTTTTGGATCCCCCACCAGACTTGTGATAACAACTACTTTCTTCCAAGGGAATATGGCTTCAGTTTGCCGAGGATGACATGAAAACATGATTGGGTGAGACAAAAGGTTTGACTACTGGGGACCTTCACTTATGTCTAGAAGCAGTCATTTCACTTTCACTTACTTTCCTGTTATTACATGATCATGGAACAGTAAAGAATGACCACAAGAAAGATGGAGAGAGACTATTTACAAGACTATAGGGGAAGACAATTTACAAGGCAAGGGGAAGTAGATTTAAACTAAGAATAGCTTTAGATTAGATATTAGGAAGAAATTCTTTCCTGTGAGGGTGACGAGGCCCTGGCACAGGTTGCCCAGAGAAGCTGTGGCTGCTGTGTCCCCAGAAGTGTTCAGGGCCAGGTGGGATTTGGGTTTGGAGTAACTTAGTTTAACATAAGGTGTCCCTGCCCATGGTGATCTTTAAAGGTGATCTTTAAGGTCCCTGTCAAACCAAATCATTCCATGATTCTGTGATTTACTGAAAGTACTCTGAGGAATTTTCCATAAACTATGACATTCATCACTGCTCCTCCCTATTCAGATGTATCTCTAAAGTGATGCAGAATATCTTGAGCATGTCTGAAAATTAGTCATAGCTGTTTTCAGGCTGTATGTCACAATACACTTTTGGTAATTTTTTTGTCTGTGAAAAAGGAGTAACGTATGCAGGAATTGTACCCCAAATCCCTGACTCCTTAGGAAAACCACAGATTAAATCCCAAAATAAGTAATCTTTGAATACAGTGGAATATCTGAATTTAGGAAATAATATCTAAAAGTTATCTCAAGGAAAAATATTTGCAATTCCTTAAAGAGGATCAATGTCTTCACCATCTTGGCATACATGACTTATTAAAACTCAGTGTCCAAATCACTAATATAAATATTAAATTAACATTATTTCAATTACAACTTTAAAATGTTGGCTTACAATCCTAAATTCCTTTTTGAATTAGTGTCCCAATGAGATTATCTATTTCCATCACCAGTTTTTAAAATTACCTACTTTACTGCAAGAGGAAGGAATTCTATGGAGCTTTGTTTTGTTTTGTTTATTTGGTATGAGAAAATGAGAGTGAGAAACACACTTGCACACTGGCAAGTTTCTCAATACATGTCTAGGACAAAAAAAAGCAACAAAAAACAACAAAACCCAAAAAACCCAACAACAAATTCAACCCTAAAAAAAACCCAAAGAAAACCCAACCCTCTCCCCCCCAAAAAAGAAACCAACCATAAAAACCACCAAACAGACCAAACAAGAAAACAAAACAAAGCCATAAAGAATAATAATAATAAAAAACAAATAGTTTTTTTTGGAGTAACTCTAGAAGCTTCTTGCAAATATGCTTTATTCACAAACAAGGCAAGTGAAAAGGTAATGTTTTCACTCCTGTCATTTCATTGGTAGATGGCTTAGAGTTCTGCTTGCAGTAGAAACACCTTTTGCTATTCTGGGTGAATATCTACTGATTCTGACTCCCAAGGACCCTCTTTCTGGCGGTCAAGTTTTGCTGGGACAGTGTATAATTGTATAAAATGGGTAACTATTTATATGTCCAGACAGTAATTTATGTTTTGCCTGGCTTATACTTAACACGAAGAAATTAAGTAACAGCCATCTTAACACCTTAAAGTAAGTGTACTGAAGAATAATTGCATTTTTTTAGGAAATATGTTACTCAAGAGTATTTTCAGTACATACTCAAAGTCTGTTTCAGCCTTGTGTCTGAGTGAATGCAACACAAAAACCACCTCGCAACCTCCACAATCACAAGGAAAAAGTACCCAAACAAAAAACAGTAAACCAAACCCAAAATAATTTCATTCAAGATTTCCTTATTTAGCACATACGGTGTTTTTTCTGACACTGTTGCAGAACAAGCACCAGATAAACAGATTATGTCTTTCCTATTAACACCCTTTTTAGGAGTCAGGGGTCCAGATCATTTAGCCTGGAGATTTATGAGCTTCTGATTGTCCTTTCCAGGTGAAAAAATGGGATTTTCACATAGGTTGAGTGAATAAAAGAGTCTTGAATAAATGAGATAAGTTGTGCTTGTTCCTGTGGAACTTCTCAAGGTAAAGATATCAGCAGGACAAAAATTAATTCAGAAACAACCTCCCCTCTTTCTGCCACTGCAGGAGGCTCTAGGGTACCAGTAGGGGCCCACAAAGTGAGAGGACAATACATCTTCATCCAAAACATCTCTGTGTCTCTCTAGAGGATAAACCTATGAGAAGCATGCCATGGACATTTTGAAGACAGACTAAATAAAAAACAGAAGGCTAAATTCCTAATCAACTCAGAAATACAGCAAGAGAGGTTGCAAGCACTGACAGTGTCCAAGTTCTTCAATAAAAATTCCCCTACTGAAATAAGTTTAGTAATATTCTAGGTATCTGAGGATATGAACCCATGCTACAGGGAAAGTCAAACCCTTACCACAACAAATCCTCAGTAAGCTGGCCCACTTGGCAAATTACTTGTGATTCAAATCTTAAAATTAATTTACTTTAGGTGCAACATATAGGTAGATAAAGCAGACATCTGAGAAATTTAAAAAAACCCTAAAAACTGTGATGCACACTTCCTGGAGACTGTTTCCAATGTATCACAGGAAAAAAAAGAAACAAAATAAATCATGTTATTAATGAGTGGGGTATGAAGGAGGAAATATTTTTAGGCCCCAGGAAAACAAGGGTCCTGAGGCTTGTAACTCACAAAATACAGATGTAAAAATAATTAAAGATGCAGAGATCTCTCAGACATAAGAAATGCTTAGGAACTCATAAGACACAATTTATTTTGGCAATTATGGGGCATTTCCTTATTTGTTTCCATCAAAATCAAAGTAGGCTCTTGTCCTAGATTGCTACTACTAGTACTGTTATTGCTGTTACTACTAGATAATTAAAAACCCTAAAAATTTTGATCTCCTTTTAGTCATCTTCAAGTCTTAACTTTTTCAATTTCCTTACTATTTTCACCTTAAACAACTTTTCTCTCCTGACATCTACTCAAAAATTTTACTTTGTGCATCTGTTCCATTCTATCCAAGTACATTTCTAGACCTTTCTACACCTGCTCCAGCTTAAGTCCTTTGATGAAACCCAGAGGCATAAGGAATTGTTCCAAGTATCCTCATTAAGATCTTATCAGTGCCTTGTACTTTATAACTAAAAATTCAGGTTTTGTATGAAATTAACAAAATAATAATAAATTATTTTTTTAAAATGCTGATCCATTGTAGAACTGTGTGTTTTCATGGCTCCACCAGACAAGTATCTCACGGTTGTTTTGAGAACAACACATATTCAAAGATCTTACCCATCTTTGCTACTTCCACAAACAACAAAAACTCTTACTTTTCCACTTGTCACTAAAGTATTTTATTTTATAAAGATGTTTCGATTGTCAATATCCACTGAAAAATTTCAGATTAACGCATGACAAACTTAAAAAAATAACAAATTGTCCTTACCTTCAGCCAAAGAAGTATAACATAAGAGGCAAAATAATATGAAAAATGTTATCAATCTAGTGTACGCAAGCTTTTCAAAATGCATTCTTTTGGAGTTCAATGGCATATCACAAGTGCAAAGTATACAAGCAGCAAGAACACTTTTCCTGTGCTGAGAGTTGTGCTATTTAGTCCCATGTGCTGAGAGTTGTGCTATTTAGTCCCATCTCTCATTTAATGGTAATGTAGGAGTCCTACAGCCATCACCTGCACCTTCTATATACAAGTTTTTCAGTGCAAAATTTATCTGATTTGTTTTTAAGAATGAGAAACATTGCATATTTCATGCTAGATGAAGACTTTCATGGTGCTGTGATGGAGAAAGCTGTACAAAAGCAGAAATAACAACTGGGAACTGTGTCACAACTGAATGAAGAAATTAAGCTGAAATGAAAGGACTTATTTCTCCATTTGAAGAAGATAAATGAATTGTTTTCAGACCAAGATAATAAATGGAAAGTCATTTTTTCAAATATTTCTAATGAGCAGAATTGAATGGAGATTTTACCTGAAAAATGTGACCTGAAAGAAAAGAGAAAGCAGAAAAAAAAAAAAAAAAAAAAAAATCTCATTTCATAGTTTGATTTATAACATCATCTCTGGAGGTAGGTAAGGTGTTGGCCTTTTGACTCCAGTCATTACACAAAGGGGAGAGAGAAAAGCTAACTACTGACTGAGAGCAGGAAATATGATGGCCCTCCTACGGAGTAAGAAAGACTAAGAGGATTGTGCGATCAGACAGCCCCTAGGAAGCTGCTTTTAGAACTGTCTACACAAAATTTAAAAGGTTTAAAAAAAATGCAAGAAAAACAAAACAACACAACCCTATTGCTGATGAGCCTTAAAAAGGATGTATATACTCCATGCAGTCAGCAGTCTGGGAGCAAATGCTTCTCCTTTAGTAATGGGTCACAGCTGATTTCAGCAAAGGGCTGAAAGCTTCAAGTTTGGCATGACCGAGCATTCACATAGCTTAAACAGAGGCATTTGACACAAGTGATGACAAATGTGGATGGATTAAATGCCTGTTTTGAATACAGCAATAGCAACAAAAACATTGACAAGAGTGGACAAGTAAAACTTGTTTGATGGGTAAAGCACAACAATATGAAAATCTTAATCTAAGCATTGAGGGGAATTCAAATGGGAAAGAAGATAAAAGGTGCAGAAAAAAAACAAAAACAAAACCAAAACCAAACCAAACAAACAAAAAAAACTTGTGACAATTTTAGCCTGAATCTATTTTTCTCTGCACAGAATTTCTTGTTTTCATTCCACATTGAATATATGAGAAAGATTTGATAAAGAGTTAAGATAACAAAGTATTTGCTAGAGAGCAGTTCTAAACTTCAGTAGCAAGAGTTCAATTGGTAATAAGATTTAAATTAGGACACAGATTCTTGTCTTTGAAAGACTTGTACTCTAGGGAAATTCACAACATGCAGAAGGGGATTATTTTCACTTAGCTTCTTGAAAGACCCTATCCAGGTTTTGCTGAAAGAATATGGTGTAAAGAATTCAGACGTTTATATTGTGAAATAATATTTACAGTTATTATTATTTTCTCATTGTGTTACACACTGTGAAGTCACCAATCAAAAAGAAAATCTTTCATGAATCTTTCAAGGCAAGGGTGAGGCAATGCAAAATATCTGAACTCAGGAAATAACAAAAACTTGACTTCACAAGGACATGGTAGGAAAATATAATCTTTTTTTTTTATTTTTTTCTTCTAATGGTGCCACCAATTGTTTAATTTTTGCTCCATATGAAGAACCAGAGGCTGTCTGAATTCACCCATAGCTTTCAGAGTAAAGGTGAACCCTAATATCACAGTGATATTGACAGCTTTCAAGATGGTACAAAATTGGTTTGAACTCTTTTTATAGACTATATAAATTTGAATGCCCACTTCACAAAGAGAGCTTTCACTACTATAAGTTTCACAGTTATTTTAGAATTAATTATTTCTATGTCAGCCACATATAAAACCTCTAATAGAGACCTCAGGTGAACAAGGTTACTTAAAATGTGTCTACAGTTCACAGACATGAACAGTTTATCACCAGAAAAAGAAAGTATCACCAAGGTTTCAGAAATTTTCCATAGCAGGAAAATAGAATTATCACTCCCATAATTTGAGTTCTTTATGAAACCTGTAGAGACCTAGATTTATCATTTGCATCTGCTTGCTAATTATAGCAGGAAATTACCATGGATGGGACGTGATGAATGCTAAATATTAATACTTCGATTTTTTGCCACCTAAATGGTTCACCATGCCATATTGTTCCTTACCTTACTCTAAAACCTGGTCCCAAAATTAGAAAATATTGGGGAAAACAAACCAAACCAAAATAAAATAAAAGTAAAACCAACAAACAAAAAAACCCCAACAAACAAATAAATACAAACAAAAACCCAAACAAACAAAAAAAATGGCACCAGGACACTTTCTGAAAGAAACCTTTCTTTGAAGTTAATTTTTCCTGAAACTTAAAAAAGCTTCCTTCCTTCCTTCCTTCCTTCCTTCCTTCCTTCCTTCCTTCCTTCCTTCCTTCCTTCCTTCCTTCCTTCCTTCCTTCCTTCCTTCCTTCCTTCCTTCCTTCCTC
>NC_053488.1:24594826-24652686 GCF_015227805.2 Hirundo rustica | reverse complement strand
GCTTGCGAGAATTTGTGGCAAATTCAGGGAAGATAATGTGATGGTTGGCGTGACACAGAATAATGGTGCAGATCTGAGATAATGATCAGAAGGTCAGATGGGGATCTTGTCCATGAGTCATAGTGCTCCTGCAAGTTTTCTTCTTTAGTTGACTTTAGATCTTTGAATACTTTGCCATGCTTCTTTAAAACGCAAAATACTGCACAAATATACACTGAGAGGTTCCTACTTCCTTTAAGCATGATGTTTTTACATACATACATACATACATACATACATATATATATAAGCAAATTTTCCAGCCAAAAATCTAATGAGTACCAGTGTTAATCTGAAAGGAATTAAATTACTCCTCAGCAAAACATCTCACCTCACTTTTATAAACTGCCATGACCAACACAGGCATGGAAAAGTCCACGAGTCCCATTGTTCTCAGCCTTTTATGGTTTGCAATTTATCTCTTCTCTGGAAGTCAAGTCTAATCCATGTATATTGTGCTCATTTTACTCAAATACTGCTACATGGACAATAGGAAATATGTTTTGTTAAAAAAGTCGGCAAAATAAAACATATGCAGGACTGTCAAAATAAACTGAGTAAGAATGTTCAATAAAGTATTGAGAGAAATTGTGAGCAATTATATCTACGTTTTCAGGGACTTTTGGTTTTATGATGTATATTTATTATGATATACACCAGACATGTTACCTCACAAGCTCTTACTAAGTTTATCCTTCTCTGTGAGGCTTAGGACAAGTATTAATATCTCAAGGAATTAATGTAGATTATGACTGGGGTTTAGTGCTCAACATTTAAGGGTGCAGTTATCCACAGCTTTCCTCACTGTTTGTGCTCTGACTTACTGTCTTTCGTTAGTGGTGTGATATTTAGATCTGTGTTTTACTAGCACAAAAAGGCAATGCAAGGGATGAATTAATAGAGTTTTGACTTTATAGGCATGTGTATGTGTATCTGTACACACACATGCATGATGCCCTAATGTGCGTATCATTGGTTTTACTGCATCTCTGTGTTAACATGGGGTTTATGACAATACCAAGAGGACCTTTTTCCACATCTCACACATGTTCCTTAAGAGTAATACAGACAGATGTTTCTAATCATGGAAATAACTAATCATTTTATACTTGTCCCCACTTCAGCTGACACTGCCAGCTCTCGTGTGAGTATACAGCTAACAGAAAGTGGACCCAGACTATTCATTTACTCAGGTTAAAAAAATGAGCTTTTCTTTTAAATATCTAGAGTTGTCTCGCAGACACAAAGACCAATAAAGTCAGGAAAATATCTCTGAAGATTTAGTTGTCTTTAAGGGTTATAAATGTGATCTTGAAGGGTGGCTAAATCTAGGTTTCACTCTTTTAGGGTTCCTAATACTTATTTGTTGGTATCTAAATGAAGTATATATTTTCAGACAACTTTTCTTCTCTATTGACTACAAAGATGACATTTATTACAGCTGGAGATTCAGGTTTTGGACACAGTGCTGACATCATGGAGTGCAAAATGTTTTCCAGCCATTTTATGTGACAAATGAAAAGCCTTACTGTGAAATTCAAGCTTCTGAACAGAACACACAGCATTTAGACATTTCTCTTATTGAGTTTGGGATTAAATTCTGTGATCCTTTGGTTACCAGCACACAAGGAAGTACAGCAGTATAGGATAGAATGTGGACAAAGAGCATACATGTTAAATTATAGGCACTGTTGGAATATAAACTCTGCCTTTACAGGATGTGAAATGTGGTTTATCTGTGTCTCCACTGAGTAACCTATCATGTTTCAGTGTTCCTTTTACCTCTTTGCCCTATAACTGTATGTTCATACTCCATCACCAAAATTCTGATTATTAAGTAATATAGCAGAGTGAAAATCATTGCTCTCTACCTTTTGCCTCCAACTGGGATGGCATACATCAATACATGTTGTTTGGCACATGCTTGATGGAGAAATATTTGAGCCCCATTGCAGCGTGGAACATTGTCCTAGGTTACAATGTAAGATGTGCCCAAAGTATGTATTCTATCACCATCTCCATGAGCTGTTGAAACTAGGTTGGGCAGTGTTTCCCGTGCCCCCTCCCTCCAGACTATCTTCTGTTAATGGCCCATCAATGCCCTGCTGCATGACTCATAGGTAACTCCCTCCAGGAGCTATCTCTGTTTAATGGGCAGTCAAGGACCCATTACAGGGCTGATAAAATGATATCAGCCCATTGTGAGATGCTCCGCCCACGGGAGGAACCAGGCATTCCCACTTGGATATAACCTGGGATTTGGGACAGCACAGGCAGCCTTACCCACTGGATTCCCAGAGGACAAGAGCTACCAGAACTTTCTGCAGGAACACTGCCTCAACAAGACTGCTTCATCTGGACTGCTACCACCACGGTTTCAAGTTGTATTCTGACTCTGTCCATGATCTTTTGTACTACAGTATGTGTTTTATTTTATTTTATTTTTCCTTTTTTTTTTTTTTTTTTTCTCTCTCCTATTAAATTATTTTTTCTGACTTGGAGTCTCTCGCTGGTTTTGCCTTTAAGCCAGCACAAACATATCTCCCATGTCTTTGCAGAGTGCTCAAACTACTAAGATGTTAATTTAAAGAGAAGATGACAACGATTAATCTGCTTGAAAAGAGAGGTGGAAACCACTGCAGCACACAGATATTCCTATTACTATAAATGCTTATTAGGTCTTTTTAAGGCTGACTTCTAGAATTAGATCCCCCAGGAGACTTGAGCAGAAGAAAGCCTATTTGCTGCATTGTAATCAATATTAGGTGTGAGTTAGGCTGCTCATCCCTGCCAAGCCTTAATACAGTTATAGGTGCCTGGGGAACTTTAAACTAAAGAAGTCAGGTGACAAAGGATTTTAAGCTCCTTGGATATTAGGGGTCAGCTAAGGATGACAGTTTAAGTGCTTACTGTACATTTTGTGTAAGTCCTAGATTAGATACTCAAGTCCTTGTATCCCATTGGGCCCTAAGACTTTGATGCATTGCTCTAAACTGAGGCATTTAGCTGACATGCTTAGTCACTTAAGCTCCTGATAGAGGGAGAGTAAGGCCACCTGTAGTCTGAATCACTCTTTTGAGTTCTCCATCCTTGTCAACTGACTGCAGTAGAAACATATGGAAAACAAGTTTTCAGATGTGAGTGCTCTCCAGGTATGATGTTTACACTTAAAAGAGGGTTAAGCATGCCAAAGTATCATCACTTATCACTGAAAGCCACAGAGAAACTTTGTGATGAGCAGGAATCCACAGACAGCTCAAAAATCCAGCGTTTTAACCTTCCCCTGTGCCCACACACTGACTTTGTTAGTATCGCCCTGCCTCAGTTCACATGCCTCTATGGGTGTGCTGATTCAACAGGAATATTTGGAGTCTTTGTTAGAGCAAAACTGGCACAATTCTTGGATGAAAGTTAGGACAGCACATGAATGAAGAGTGACAAAACATATTCCACATGCATGCAAAATTGTTGCTCAGAGTACAGTTTTTTATCACTTGATCAGAGTTGTCAGTGTAGCAGAAAAAGATTTCCTTTCATTTAAAAGTTACAAAGTGTTGCTATCTATTTGATCTGAAAGTCAGCAGTTGCTGCCCGGCCACTGCATTTGTAGCAGCAGCATCTCAGAATGTTCAGTTTACTGAAATCTAGGGTGGCATTTTGCATTGTTAAGACTACATAAAAAGCTTTAGCAAATTGCCAAGACCCATTTCCCCTACCCTCCCATTTAAATAGTTACCTGGGCTTATGTCTCTCCTAATGTGAAACACTTGCTCACAGCAGCAAGTGGCAATTCTGGGTACATCAAAACCCCAGGTGAGGAACAATTATGATTCAATGTCAAGATTAATGTTGTCAAAATTTTAAAATATGGCTGACACAACAAAGCCCCCCTGCTGTCTGAGGATAGTCCAGACACAAATGCATTAGAACAACTCCAGCTTTTCCCTTAGCACTCTTAAAGCTGGGCAAATCTCTAGCTGGTTCTCAAATAATTATGAAAAGAAGCACTGGAGGAAAAAAAAAGAAAAGGACAGATGGGATGAAAATATAATAGAATCACCTATTCCATGTACAAATTGTTATGTGGAGGCAGAGGGAGTGTTGAAAGCTAGAACAAATAACTTTAGTTCCGTTTAAAAGTGTCCATAGTTAGAAATGCTTGTGACTTCAATGGGAAATATATTCCAGGGAGTTCTGCAAGCTCTTTGATGAATGTGTGGAATTGTCTCCTTGTCTCTTCATTATCACATAAAATAAAATAAAAGAAGAACTGACAATTCAAGCGATCATTTTTATCTTCTGCTGTTTTCTATTAGCAAATGGAACATATTCTTTTAGTGAAGGACAAAACATGGTTTCCAGAGCTACTGCTGAGTTCTGCAGCATGCCAGGACCTGACTCACTTGTTCCAAGAGCAGATCATAAAGGTGATTAGAGACAGTTTTCAGTACTTTATTTGTCCCAATTGTTCCTGCCTATTAGAGTGAATGAAACATCATGCCATGGTTTATCACAGGCTTTATGTTCACTAATAACGCTGTTGTTTATTACTTGGAACATGCTGCATGCAGTCAATGTGGGTTCCTTCCTGCTAATCCCCATAAGGTTTCAAATACACTTCTCTTTTTTTTTTTTTTTTTTTCACAATAAAACTGCACAAATCTGAATCAATGTGGTTTTATACCACCGTTTTTCATTTGAAATTTGCCTGCTATCATATGGATGAAGGTTTATGGCCTTATTTCTGAGCTGTTCTTATTTATAATCCACACAAATCAAAGTCCAGCACCACAGCTATTTTGAAAATGGATGCTAATTCAATGAATCATAATTGTCAGTGTCTGAAAAGTTCAAGTCTCTTTCACTTACACGAACAGTGCCTGTGACTCTGAGTCTATCTTTGGTCTTTCTGGTCCTTTGTAATTCAACCAAATTAAGAAAAATACATAAGAAACAGGGCAAGGTCCAGTGCAGATCCAGCTCAATAATCCAGACTAGGCAGGCTTTCCTAAATGTAGAAGCAGGGAAAAAGGAGTCAAAATTTACTACAAGGGGTTCTCACTAAATTAAGATCTAATATTATGGAGAATTGGGCATAAGTCTTAACAGCAATAGGCAGAACAGACGCCTTGGGAAGGCTGACCTTGGACAGCGCTAGAGAATAAAGTAGATATTTATTGAAAGGTCTTTAAGGGTACACCTTGGGGAGCACAAGAGCCTGGCTAAGGCGGACCCAAAACGGTCGCCAAAATGGATGACCGGTCACAAGGTCTCACACTATTATAAGGTTTGGTCCATTTGCATATTTGGGTTAATTCTCTGATTATAGCTTCAGATTATGAAATCCCAACCTTCTTGTTTTATCTGTTCAGTCCACCATTGTTTATGCTTTTGGACCTGAAAACCTGTAACCATTGTCCTTGGCCTCCTTCTGGAAAAGGTTTTGTTTTGTCTACCTACTCTGTGAAGAGAGCTTACTTACACTTAATATGAGGCTCAGAACAACAAACCCAGGCAGCACACAATCTAAAAAACATGAAAGCTAAAACTTAAGGCATCAGAACTATCTTGCCTCTTCTGTCCTACAATATTCAGAGATTTTCACAGATTTCATAGCATGGACATCTGAATATGACTGTTCTGCAAAAAAATATTGGATATAGCACCATCCTGGCAGTGCAGCAAAAGCTGCTGGCAGGTGAGGACTTCACCACAATGAGCCCTCTCACAACAGATTAATCACAATGTGATTGTCTATCTCCTTTTCATGTAATCTGATGAACAGTTGCTTAATCAAGGGGACAACTACACTATATCCCAAGATTCTTTTGGGATTTTACTGAGATTAATGAGGACATTTTCCCCTAAAGTGAAAATTGTGGGAAAAAAATGTATAGAACAACCACAATAACAACAGGAGGTTTTGTGCAAGATGGGGGATGCGGTTGTTGTTACTGTTGTTTTGTAATTTGGAAACATTTTCATTTCCATGGAGTCATATATTTTTGCTTCAGCTTGATAAATAATTTTATTTCTACTTTCTAGTGTATTTAGTTTTCCCCGATGAGATTATCTTTATATGAATATCCACATAGCCATTATATTTACTCACTTAATGTTAAAAAATAAAATCTGTATCATGTGGGATTACCATTAATGTTTTAAAAGAAACAAAATATCAACATTAGAAATATATATTTATTTGTTTCTCTTTATTAAAATAGTTTTACTTTAGAAAAAGATAATGCTTTGTCAATATTTGAATAAAATAGAAAGGTCAGAACAGCTTGCTTTAATGTGTCACAATTTTGTCAGAGTAAAAACTTCATCCATATACAATCAATTACAAATAGAAGTTTCTCTATTAAAAAATTGACATTTTAATGCAAAAAATATTTAGTACAGGGTTTTAAACTTTACATAGTTGTGAATATGTTCTATAAGGTGACACAATTTGGGGGATATTTTTCTTAAAATTAGGCATATATGAGTCATATTTTTATGTTTTACTGACAATGACCAATACTTTATTTGTGAGTTTGGATGTAAACCTACTAAAATATTGTCTACAAAACAGTCAGACACATAACATATCTATAACATGGCTCTAATCCATGACTAGGAGTCCTACAAAGCATTGCAATGTAAATAATAGAGCCAACTGACAAATGCCCCCTTCATGCTCTAGAACTGTGGACTGAGCTCTCTTAGTGTGTTTTACAGCTGAATGTCAATCTGGGCCATTACAGTAAAAGATCACACTTCTCTAAGAAGTGGCTTGGTTTGCTAGACCAGTTGACAGTAATCACCATTGGTCTCTGAACAGGAAGAAATCAAGAGATGAAAGGCAAAAAATGTGCCTACATTAGAACAAGATGTAGCAAACACATGCTGCCTTTATTTTAATTAGTGGATTTGCAGCAATACAAGTTTCAGACAAGACTGTGAACGCCAGTCTGGTTACCTTGGCCTTCATATCAGTATTTAGATTGATAGCTCTTGCTAAAGTCTGTCACAACATCTTCACTGACATTCCTACCCATCCTAGAAACACTGGAGGTATCAGGAGTTTCTAGTCTCATGGCTGGAATAAATGTCGGGAGGACAGCCTGTCAATAGCAGGGTGAACCCTGGTGTTAGATGAGGCTGCAGGGGACTCGTACTTCACAGTCACATCTCCAGATACAGAAACAAAGCAGAGTAATTATGTATTAAAACTGATACAATCACTTTTGTTTTGTTGTTCTTTTTAATTGTTTTGTTGTTCTTTTTAATCATGTACTTCCCTGTTCTCCTTTGGAGATGCACTTCTATCATAGTCTGACATGACAGAGAGAGAGAGAAAATACGCCTGACCAAAGTGGGGGGAAATAAACACCATTAAGTGAAATGATTGGATATTTCTACAAATTTTTAGCTATTGTTCTTGCTTTCCCCACTTACAGAATATAATTTTTTGTTATGTTTTCTAAAAGGATCTAGATGGTCCTTATGCTACATTCAGTTCTCTGCTGGAGTTGTCCACCACATTTTCTATTTTCTCAAGGCATTTAATTTACTTTATATTTAAGAATACTTTAAAGAGGATCATGCATGTTACACTAGCAGTAACTTTAGAAATGTTCCCTATTTTTCCACAGCTATTTTTAATTTTATTACATGGATGACTTGAATACTTGTATCTTTCTGTAAAATAAAAAAGATACTTTTACCCATCTGATAAATCAAAAGATTGTCAGGGGGAAAAAAAATACCCCTACTCAGTACCTTTTTTCTTGTGCGTATCTTCTGTCACTTCTGTTACATCCTTCCTTTCCTGTTCCTCTGTTATCTCTCTTCAGCTGCAAGGAATAAAAAAAAAACAAACCAAAAGAACAACCTTCCCTTCTATTTCATAAACTTGAACATCACCATTAAAGCAAGGGCTGAACTACCATTTTGTTATTGTTCTGACAATAGTAAACAATTGTCAAAGGCAAAATTCAAGAAAATATAATATGTTCCTTTTTTATGCCTACCTCAAATGTTCTTGAATTATTTTTGTGCTATTTGGTCAATAATGATAACCAACACAGAACAGACTTTTATCTGAGGAAATACCACTGAACAGACATTTTCTGCTGGATAAAATTTTGTTGCAGGCTTTTATAGTGACTGTTAGAGACAGAGCTGAGCAGAACATACTGGTTTTGTTTCTGCACTAGAAGTTTCAACTAATCTGGCTGCCTATCACAAGTACTCTGGTCCTGGTATCTCACGTTGTTCAGTCCTGAAGACTTGGGATCCTCTCTAGCCAAGATGTAGGATCATGGGAATGTGGTAGGTGGAGCTGATCCTTCCGAAGGTTCTGAGCCATCTTTTGGAGTTTGCGTACGTATGAATCTAAGGATTACTGTTCCTCTTTGCTGTACAGACCTGTGACCCTTAACAAATTACTTTTCTCTGTGTATTAAACCCTACCTCCAAAAAGATAAGGACCAATTCCTATCTCCTTTCTGCTCTTTGGGGCAGTGACTTATTCCTTTTCAATGTGAAACGTTGGTAAAGAAGACCTCAACCTCAGTGAACACCTAGGAGCCAAAGTTTTGCTTCTGCTGATGATACAATTCTTAACAGGTCTAGCTGGACCACTTCAGAAAATATCTGAAGAGAAACACTATGGCGGGGACTTGAAGGAAATAGAAGCATTAGAAAATGTTTTTTTTTTCCTATTAAATATGTCAAGGTAAGTAAACAGATTTGAATGGAGGTGTTTGTAGCACGTATACTCAGTGCTCTAGGCTGATAGTTTTCATGGCCTAAATTCCACTCTCGGTGCAGCTCAGACAACTTTACAGGCTTTGTATCTTAATTAAATCTTTCTAATGATTCAGAACAATTTTTTAACTCCCAATTTACATTTGTTCACTTGCTAACATGTGCTGTATATATACCTTTAGGTCCTAGAATCACATTATGGGTAAAGAATGGTTTGGAACTTTAAAATTCAATTTAACTACCATTCAAAGTATTTATTATTTCCAAATAAAACATATTGGCTGATACTTTATTGTAAATAACCTAGCCGCTCAATTTAGAATCCCTACTGAAAATAAAATAATCTTGATAACAAGCTTAATAAGCTTATTTACAAAGTTACAATAAAATACTGAGTGGTTTTTTTAATTATTTTTACTAATGTAACTTCATCTATCTGCACAGTAATCCTCAACAATGCTAAATTCTATTGCCCATTTGTAAGTCGATACTGTTACATAGTACAAACACATGTTAAATTAGTTTATAAAAAACACCTAGAAACAACTGTAGCCGCAGATTGCTTGTAAGTAATAGGCAAGATTATAAAATTCAGATTACAACAAAATGCAATATCTTCTTGTGCTAGCACAAATTAAAAAATATATATACCAAGGACAAGGTGCAAAATGGATCAAATTAAGATAATGCCAAAATAAATGGACTCAATATTATTTTAATACTAAAGAACTTTACTAGCACTGTGATCCTGCCAAAGAATTTTAATGTGTCTTCTATCTTTACTGGTGATGTTACCAGCAAAGTAATAGTTTGAAGGTCTTACCAGTGGTCTTTAGATACAAAAAAAAATATTTGCATCATATTAAAAAAAAAAAAAAGGCAATGAAAAGATGGAATATCTGTTGTCAACAGCAGAGCAAAACGTGAATCTGCATTTCTTGTGAAAAAAAATTACAAATATGAGACTATTTTATTCAGTAAAGCCAAGGAATTACATTATAATAGAAACACTAACATAACCCTAACTATAACAGCAAAATGTCACTACTGTAATGAGGCAGAATTGTCCACTGCTTTTCTAATCTCTAGAGACATGATTCTACAACAAAATAAAATAAAATGAAAAAAAAAAAAAAGAGTAAACCTAGAAAATATAGAAGAAACAAGGTGGTGGTGGTAGTGGTACTCTTGCCCCCCTCCCCCGCTTTCTAAAGGACGTGTTGCCAATCCAAATTAGGTTAAATAAAATTTGAAATTTTTTCAGTCTCTATTAACAGCCTAGTACAAAGAGATATTCATGGAGAAAAATGTGATTATCTAACAGAAAGGTATTAATAATTATGAAAGAATGGACTGTTGGACAAGAGTTGGGTGTGTTTGACTGAAATCAGTTTGGCTATTGTCCAGGGGAAAATTTTGGAGGGGAGCACAGGACAATTAGGCTTATTTATGCTGGTTTTGAAGTACACATAGAGTTGATTTTAAACCAGCTTTTTAATTCAGCCTCTGAGAAGCATTTATTGCAGCCCCTGTAAAAAGACCAGTCCTGTTGAGTCTGTGGGGTTTTTATAAATTGTGACTAGCATTACAATGACTGATGCAACACAGTAAGTAAAAAAATAAAGTTCCCTTTCTCCCTCGATCCCCCACCTCCCTCTCCAGCAGATCAATATGCTTGAAGAAAATGTCACAGACTCCATTGAAGGTAATAGGTTTAGATCACCATTACATTTTCTATTCAATGAACTGAGTCTGGACCATTTCTGTTGGAAAATTCACTTGTTTGAAAAGATTCATTTTCTTCAATGCAGTAGAATATAATGGAAGAGCAGTGATGCCTGCAGTAGAGAGATATATGTGCATGTATGTGTATAGCTATAGCTATAGATATAGATGATATAGATAGATATAGATATACACACACACATGCATACATATGTATACATATATATATGGTTCATGTGCATATATGTATACATATCTATAGTTCATCTGTCCTTCTATATATAAGGAATAGCAAAATAAGAAGAATAAGAAAGAAGGAAGTGTTAGACAACTCTAATTAGAATACATTACTGAGAAGTAAAACAAATCAAGCTGTTCTGTCTTCCTAGTTCTGTCCTCAAGCTGTGACCTTAAAAGGTGGTGTTCCAGACTCAGAACCAGTGTTCTGAAACCAAAATATTGAATAATTTACCTAGAATTTACATAGTGAGAGCTAAAACTTTTTTCCCCCTTCTTTTTCTTATTGTAAGCCTGTTTCTTTTATAGAATACAACTCTTCAATAGAGATAATCCAACCTCTGCTGCATGTGCAGTGCAACAAACAGTTCCAGACCAACTTGTTAAAACATATAAGGGGAAAAAAAATGTGTCAAAGAAAAAGCACAAGAAACATTTTGGGTTTATTTTCTAAATGCTGAGGCATTGCTCAGAATCTCTGGCCTGCTGCACAACAAAACCCGTTGTGTTTTTAAATCTTTTGTGTATGTTTTCATATTTCCCAAGTAGGTTTGCACTCCTGATGTGGAGATACTTGTAAGAGAGGATCTAGAATTCTTATGAAAATTTTAAGTCTTCTCAACTGCTGAAATCCCAGATTTACTGTAGGAGTTTGCATGACTCCTAGATTTTTTCAGGGTTTTCTCTATTGGATGAAAGTGCACCTTCCTAGCTAACTTTTTTCCCTGAGACAGTATGTGCAACTTGCAATGAAATTATGCAAAACACTGTTCTTTTTTTATACTTTCTTTTTACAGACATATCCTTTAACTCCAGAGCCTTAGCATACAGACATCTCCACCTAAGGGAACCCTTCATTGTAAGAGGCATTAGATACCTTCCAAGTAATAAAGGAATGTTTTAAAATAAGCAATACAATTAATCTCTTTATGTTGTTCCATGAACCAAAATAAGCTAATTTCTCCTCAAAAAGTCTGTTTCTCTCCATTAACTAAAAGGAGGCCCAAGCTCAGATTGATGCATACGGGCTACAGAAGACTCCAAACTAGTGCTCATGGGTCACAGCATATTCTGTCAGCTGCTGGGAGAAATGGCCAATATGATTCTCCTTTCACTAGGCTTTCATTATGCTTCACTTTGTTTCCTGCAAAGACAAAAAGATGCTTTTATTCTTTTGTCAAAGCACTTTTGACACAAATATGAAATTCCACAAACATAAACTTTATTGTCAAAATATTACTATTTTTAGAGATTTTTGACCAAAAAAAACCCAAATCCCAAACCCCTTTTATTTATAGGGTATGATTTTTTCCTCTGGAATGCTTTGTATTTTGACTTTTTAAAAATATTTTTCAGAAGATTTTTGATTTTTTAATTTCATTTTTATGTTTCAGAAAGGGGCCAGCTACCTTTTAGGAGAGACTGAAAATTACATGTGTTTTCTTTTTATACACCTTTCTCAAGTTTTTTCTTGGGCATGCAGATCAAAGGGTCATCTAACATCCTTCTCCATCCATAATGATCCTAGATGTTTGCTTCTTAATTTTACATCATTTTACATCATGTATTGAAATTTCCATCAGTCTTCCTTCCCTCTTGACTTATTTCTAACCATGAAATAAGTTTAAAAAAGACTTTTAACTCTTTGGTGACCCTGGAAGAGTCCAATAGCAGAAATGGAATATGATTCTATCAAAAAATGCATTTTCATAATGCATATATGCGAAAATTGAATTAACATTACAGTAACATACTGAGTTTTACGATGTCACCTAATCTGGAGTGTTTATATTTTGGTATTCTTTTTAATGCACTGCTACTTGATATAGTAAAATATTGTAATGCATGAAGGAATGTGTGAATACAGAAACATAATTCTTTGGAATCAACATTAACAATAATTCCATGAGATCATATAAAAAGCTAGTGCCGGTCCTAGAAAACACAGAATGTCAAGTTCTTTTTGGTGAGGAGCTCTGTGTCAGCTGTGGTTTTTTTGGTTTTTTTGGTTGGTTTTTTTTTTTCCCTTTAACCATTGGAAGGAAGGGCAAGGAAAAAAAAAAACCAAATTTTATGGTTCAGAGAAAATAATAATAAATTGAATAAAAATATAAAACACAAGCAAACAAACAAACAAAACACCAGACAAGCAAGTAAAACCTGAATGAAAATAATCATTTAAAACTCACATTGATTTCTGAGTTGAACTCATTGCTGTGCCTTATGGTGCATGACTATAAATTACTAATTCTCTCTGTCATCAGAATAACTAGATTATGGCAACTAAGAAACACAACTACTATTACCTACAGCTCAGCTGTGTGCTTTGTTTGCAGGCTGAGGATCAGTAAAAGTTCAACAACAGATGCTTTGGACTCACATAAGAAGTACCTGCAATCATTTAGCATTGCAAAGAGAGTTCTGATGCTAATGAGGGCTAAAAATTGGATTCATAAGTTTACAGAGTACACCAAACTGAACAAAATTGTCAGCATAACATTTAAATTACTTTTTTGATAAGCTTGGCTATTTACAAATCATCAGACAATTACATCTTCCAAAAACTATTTAACATCAATTCACTCTGCCTTTTCAACACTGCACTTGATTAATTCCAAATAAATTGAAAGAAATTACCTTGCAGATTGCAAGAAACTGACCAAAAACAATTGCTACAGTTTTAAATTGCATATCGTTAAACTAACTCCGCATAATAGTTTTCATTTGCATTATCTTCTCTGCTTCAAATGTTAACTATTTAACAGAAAGACAGAAACGTTTGGATTTGATTAATATGATACACTGAAGGGACTGTGTTTATCCTCAAATTATCCAGTAATTATGCATTAATTCTGACAATTAAACAAGCCCCTTGAATAATAATGAAAGTATTGGAAAACTGTGTTTCATCTTTTCCTTTCTCCAGTTTATATTACCACTATTTAATCAAACCCACAAGATGACTGCGACAATACATCTCTCATCCTGGCAATGCACACCACATATACAGGATATGTTTTTACCCTAAAATCTCTTAAACCTGAGAATATAAACTTCAAGAATAAGTAGCCTCTGTAGAGGCAGTAAATAATAAATATCTGCCAATATCTCAAATGCTAGACACTGACTAAGGTTCTGTGAACGTGTGTTCTAATGCATTAATTGGGTTTATATTGTGTTTCATTGGATTTGAAATCTGTATCACGTGGTTTGTCCCTAATCAGCTGTAACCCAACTCTGTTCCCCGCCCACTTTATCCCTGATTGGGCAGTGGTTTGTTCCTCCCTCTGGGCCTTGCCCCCTGGGGAAAAAGCCCTGACAGGGGAGGGGTGGGCTCTGTCTGGC
Source organism: Hirundo rustica (assembly GCF_015227805.2). NCBI lineage: Eukaryota > Metazoa > Chordata > Aves > Passeriformes > Hirundinidae > Hirundo > Hirundo rustica. The sequence continues at coordinate 24,638,583 of NC_053488.1, read as the reverse complement.
ACCAGTGAGCCGGTGGGAAGATCTCCAGCCAAGCAGGGCAGGACTGGAAAATAAAACAATATTTTCCCCCCGGACAAAGAGCAGGCTCTTTCTTTTTGCCATCGGTGGTCATCTAGTCTCATGGAGAAATACCAAAAACGTGTTTTGGGTTTTTTTCAACAAACTGTCCACTGACCAAAATATGGGCAAGGAAGCACTCTGTAGATGAAGGGTGAATGAACTCACAAGTTAAAACATTCCAGACCTAGGATTTTACATATTAGTATTTTCCATAACTCTGAAGCAGTCTTGGGTGAGCTCGGTGCACAGGTGGGTGTCTGGCCTTGTAAGGAACATCCCAGATAGCACATGCTGCCAAAGCAGCTGACGTGATTTGTAGCTCCTGTGACACATCTACAACACCAGGACTATGATTTCTTGGACTGCCAGCCGAGGACAGGCAGAACACCACAACACATCTGAAGTGGTACAAAACATCTGTCTATGCGTGACTACATCAGTCCTGGCAGAGTTAATGAAAGCAGGAAAGCTCTTCTGCTTGCTGAATGTATGTGAACTTTAGGATGAACTGAATAGTCCTCATGGGCATGATTTATGAGTTTAGACACCCCAGTGGACCTTGTCTTGCTTCTAGCAGGCTTTCTAGAAGGTTATAGATTTCCTGCATCAGGATTTTAAGGATCATTTGCTTGTCTTCCTTGACACCAGCCCCCATTTTTATGGTCTTGGATGAACAGATATCCTGACAATTCAGCATTGCAAATGGGGTTTGGACTTTGCAGTTGCTGCAGTTGAACAACAGGAGTTACTTCAGTTTAGCTTTACATTAAAGGTATAATTTAGACTTAGTAAAGACATGTTAATAGTCTGTATTTTAAATAAAAAAAAAAAAAAGGAAAAATATCCACTGCAGACATTTTCAGCTTTAGTGCAAATGTAATTACTTTGATTTACTCTAGCTATGGGCCACCAACTCCACTTAAGCTTCCAATGAATTGCTAAAAAGGAGAGGCAGAGAGCCAGAGGCTGTCAGGAGTGTAAGGAAGTGTGTGGTATATACTCTGACACTCTTACTCAAACATTGCAAGACCCTCAAGTAGGGTATTCATAAAAATAACTCATAAAAATAATTTTGATTTGGTTTTGTTTCCTCTTTATATGAGTGCTTAAAACTCCATAAAATTTTCTACATCCGTATGGCATGGCAAGGAAGGGTCTAAAGGGGTGGCTTCTCTGAGAAGCTGGAAATCCTCCCTGTCTGCAAGAGCCAGTGCCAGCTGGGTCCAGGATGGGCCCTGCTACTGGCCAAGGCTGAGCCCCTCAGAGACAGTGCTGATGCCTCTGGGGTAAGACAGCTAAGAAGGGAAGGAAAAATTCAACAGCAGCTGGAGTAGAGTAGTGACAATATGTGTGATGAGCTGCCCTGCAGACACCCAGGGCAGTGCAGAAGGAGGGGCAAGAGCTGCTCCAGGCCCTGGAGCTCAGATTCCCCTGCAGCCCCTGGAGCAGCCCATGGTGAGGCAGCTGTGTCCCTGCAGCACAGGGAGGGCATGGGGGGAGCAGAGATCCAACTCAGCTCCTGGAGGAGCCCAGGCTGGAGCAGGGAGATGCCCAAAGGAGGCTGTGACCCCATGGGAAGCCTGTGTTGGAGTAGGATCCTGGCAGGACCTGTGGTCCCCGGAGAGAGGAGGTCAGACTGGAGCAGGCCTGTTGGCAGGGCTTGTGGCCTCATGGCAAAGACCCACATTGGAGCATCTTGTTCCTGAAGGACTGATCCTGTGGAAGGGATCCACATTGTAGTAGCTCATGGAGAGATGACCCCATAGAAGAAATCCATGCGGGCACTGCCGGTTCCTGAAGGACTGACCCTGTGGGAAGGACCCACACTGGAGCAGTTGATGCAAGACTGTCTCCATGAGAGATATACCACACTGGAACAGAGGTAGGATGTGTGTAGTCCAAGCCCTGAGGAGGAAAATGCTTCAGATTCAGTGTCTGATGAACTGTGGTCAGTTCATCAGACACTATTCATCACTGTCCCCCATCCCCTGTTTCCACTGTGCGGGAGTAGGCTTAGAAAACTCAGAGTGAAAAACAGGAAGAAGGGAGAGGTGGAGGTACTTTAAGATTTGGGTTTCCATCTCATTACCCTACTCTATTTTGATTGGTAATAAATTAAACTAATTTCCCTCAGCTGAGTTTGTTTTGCATGAGACAATATCTGGTGAGTGATTTCTCCCTCACCTTATCTCAACCCATTAGATTTTGTTTTATTTCCTCTCCCCTGCCCAGTTAAGGAGGGGACCGACAGAGTGTCTTTGGTGGGTGCTTGTAATTCATCACACTCATCCAAAAACCTGCTTTATTCCATATACAATCTATATATATGTAGGATATTTCTGGAATTATGTTTGGTGATATTAAAAGTCATGATATTAAAAACATGTCTTGTTTTTGGGAAGACAGAGAGGGGATACAAAAGTGTATCACCAAAAATACAACTACCTGGCAAATGTTAATATAAAGGCATTTAATTATACTCTTTCACAACCTCCTCTTCCTAATAGAAACAGCAGTGATCCACTCTACAGTTTTTCAGTCCTTAGCATGAAAAATGTCCTTGTTTCACAGACAGAAAGGGCAGAAGGCACTGTTTCAGAAGTCCTTTCAGGTTTTATTCCTGTTATTTAGTCTTAATTAAATCTTTTCTCCCACTGCAGGACAGCAGTAGTTATCTCATAGTTAACCAATAATGAATAACTGCTACTGGTTAATGAGTAATCATTACCTCAACTGAGGCCAAGGGAAGCCTGGGGTTGCCTAAAGCAGGCCCCCTTCCTATTTGCATGCTGCAGGGTAACATCCCTCTCAATTTGGCCCAGAGACTTCTCTTGCTCACTACCTTATCAGCAGCATAAATGCCTCTGTGGTAGCATGGGGTATTTGATAAGACTGTGTGTCACACAGCACTCAAACTCCATAATCATCTCTGAGCCACAGGAGCTTAAAAACAGAGTGTGAAGTCATCTTTCAAGTTTGAATGCACAAGTAAGCAAAGACAGTAATTAAACTTCAATTGGTATTTTATTTTTAATTCAGCTGCAAAGAGCAGAATCTTGCCTTCAAATTTAATTAACAGCTTTCCCCTCAGCCCCCTCCCACGTACACAGCCAGCTATCTATCAACAGGGAGCTAAATTCTCCTTTCTTACAACCCCAGTGAAATCACAGTGGAGAATTTGGTCCAGCAGTTTACAGAGTGCTGATGAGAGCCCTGTCATGTAAGGAAGCACATAACTTTAAGCTGAGACTCCCTCCTACTGTTAAGAAACATCAGGATTTTTTTTCTCATTGAAGATCAATGTGTCCTGTCTTATCTTTCTTATCCACTGATTTTGGCCCTCATTCTTTCCCTGTTTAGAAAATAGTAAAGAAAAACAACCCTAACCCCCCCAGCCTTTTAGTTCTTACTATTCAAAGGCACTGTATCTGCATTTTTCTCCTTGAGACTGCCCCAGAGTATAACAGGCTGATTCTTATAGACAAGATTTCCAAGTTCATGTCAGAGGTGATTAGTGGGAAGGAATGAAAAACTTCCTTTACTGACACCATGGAAAGGGGCTTTGAGGAGGACTGCAGTAAGCCTGAACAAAAAACCCTACACTCTAAGTCCAGGGCTATGGTTCTTCCTTCAACTCATGCCTTTCCTGTGTGTTCACATGCTCTTTAAGTTGCTGAAGACCTCTGAAAATATAGGATTGACAGTTCTTGTCAAACTTAGTTCAAACACAAGTGTCAGAAAGCCAGAAATGGGATGAGAAGAATCACAAGGCGCGTTCTCAGTGTAAATGGTGGTGGAGCCCAGAAAATAATGGCTATCAGTGTGAAGGAGGTGATAAAACATGCCTTAGCCATACGCTTTCTGATCCTTCTGTGATATTGGCACAGAGTACTTATGGATTGCCTCCTGTCATTTAAATAGACAATCTGCTCCCTGCCTTTTATCCCCTCTCCTAGCTTCCATCTAGCACTTCACTATTGAGGAGCTACTGGAAAGCTGGTGTATCTCAGAAAATAACTGACTGACAGCAGAATGCATATCCATAGGATTTCCCAAGGAGAACCAAGAAAACACTATCTCAAACTTAAATAATTCTGTTTAAATTACCTGGGTTTGAGAGATCAGCTCTGTAGCCATGTGCAGCACAAGTGTACATTCAAACTGTATAATCTGGAAAAAAGTGCTTATTTGGATTATGGTGAAGAGCTGGTTGTGTTTTGACTACTGGAAATCCAAGTTCTCTCTCGCTTGCAAAATATTATGCAAGCAAACACAAAAAGCTTAAGGAAGATATGAGCTTTAAAGGAAATTATATAGCAACTGTCTGTTACAGGGTTTCATGTACCAATTCTTTCTGAATTCCTGTTAATGACCTCTGTCAGCAGCAAGCAGCTGAAGCAAACAGGCTAGTGGCCTGGTCCACTCTGCTAATCCTTGCTTTTGGATATACCAATTACAGCGAGCTCAGACATGCAGCAAAATTAATTAGAGGAAGAAAGCTATTAACTTCCTCTGCAAAATTAGGTGTGTTAAGCTCCCTCTCACACACCTCCACACATAGGTGTAATTGATTACTGAGGAAGCCACCTGATATTATTACCTATATATGCATTGTGTGTTTAAAACTCCAGGGAGGGATTAAATAATTTTTTGTTCCTGACGCCCTACTAAAATTAATATTAAAAAGGAGAGAGTTGGATGCTGAAATAGCATGACATGGAACTTTTAGACTAAATTCTCTAAAATGTTGAAGTGTTGTTGTTACATGAATCTAACTACATTTAAATTTCACTTATCTGAAAATTATATTTACAGGTACTTAAATATTTTCAAATATGGAGGGCAAGGATGGTTGCTCTAGACAGATCTTCACTTTTCTCTTGTTAAGAGCTCAGCTTTGTTCCAGGCTGCCCAAATCTGCTGAAGTCATGAGAGAGCTGTTAAAGAGTAAAGATCCATTTTTTGTCTTAAAAAAAAAAAAAAAAAAAAAAAAAAAAGGGGGTGGGGGGGGAGGGGGGAGATAGCATGTTATTGCTTGAATTCTTCTCCCAGAAGTGTGTGTGTGTGTGGGGCGGAGGGGGGGGGGCGGGGGGGGGAAGGAAGTTAGCCACAAACCTGTTCACTGTCTAAATCATTAAATAAAGATTAAATGGGAAGGGGTTGTCCCAACTATCTTCTTTTAATGAATGAGGTCCATTAGAAATCAATCTTCAGAAGAAGACTGATCTGATTGGATCCCAGCAGTAATTACTACCTCATATATTGTATTGGTATCCTATGTAATCAGTAGATAGAAGCACTTTAAAAAGTATCAGTATCCCATGTAATCAGTAGATAGAAGCATTTAACCTGTGCTAGTGTAGGTTATTTTAAATACCTCCAGCTCACAGCATTTTAAAAAAAAAACAACCCATATCCATTACTGCAAGTAAAGCTTTCTGAGTTTATGTATCACTGAGCTTTGATGTGTGCAGCTTTCCCAATTTAGAAGCGCTGCTTCAAACAACAAGGAGGTGTTAGTGACATGTATAATTATAAGAATATTTAGTATAGAAAGTATTCAATATGAGGATCTATTAAATTGTCATGGCATTATGAGATATTATAAGGAATACCAATAAAAACATGCATGCAATATTCTCAACTGTATGCCATTAAATTACCAAAGATCCAATCACTGCAGGATGCTATGTTAAATGTAGTCTTACTCTGCACTTATTTTATTATATTCTGAACATGAGCTTGAAAACTTTATAAACATGCTTATATGACTGTATTAAGACAATTTCTTTCCTATCAAGATCTGTAGCTAACATGGTGACACTCAAGAGAACCTTGTTTAACTGGCAGTAGGTAAATATAAATAGCCTTCTAATAATTATAATATGTTGAATAGCAAGGAAAGCATATTAGAAGTGAAACAATATTGTCAACCTAATTGAGTAGTGGAAGTAAGTTAACAGCCCAATAATGCAATATAAATTAAAATGCCATGAAATCATGATGATATAATAAGAGTCTAAATAAGATTCGGTGACAGTAATATCCCAGACCAAAAGCTTCTTTAAGATAGTCCTGCCTAAAATTACACAATAAACTGCATTAAAGGGACATTACTAAGGTTGCAAAGTCAAGCACTCAAAACAAGTTAGGGAATGCTTGAATTAAGTTTGCCCATCCAACATTAATTTGGCACCCTTGTGTGGGGGCATTATGGTACAGTCTTTAATTACATGATCACACGCTATTTTTTCCACAGGGTGCCTGCCACCTTCAGCTAATTAAGGTTCAGAGGAAAACTTAATTTTAACATTCTCTAATTTCTGCAGGCTTGACTTTGCAACCTTAATGATATTATTTCAGTGTAGGATTTTGGTTTTCTATCTGTGCGAGGAAGAGAGACAGAGGAAGAAGGGTGAAGGGGCAGGTGTGCATTCATTTCCTTAAGTTAAGAAAGCAAACATTTTGAAGATGAGAAATATCCTATGGTCTCATACTAGATCAGCTAGATCTTTGGCAAAATGAAAATATAAAGTTAAGTTCAGAACCTAGGCTCATTTTGCTCAAAGCAGTGCTACTGAGGGAAAAAAGTGAAGTTGTAACAAAAATGGGCTGTCATCTGTATGGAATAATATCAAATTCAAACATTTCTAGCAAGCCAGTCAGTATGGGGGAAAGTGATGAAAATATGCATTTTCCACTTCTTAGACAAATGACAAAGTTGAGGCTGTTTCTTTCCCCTTTGTTCATTCTTCACACTTTCAAATCTGTGTCTAAAATTTTTAATTAGTCCTTATGTCAGTATGTATATACATGTCATATATATGTTTGGCAAGTATGTGGAAAAACCTTGCTTTTTGATATTAAAGTAGGTTGCACTTGAAGGCACTTTTGAGATGCCAAGTAGGATTTTAGATTTCAGAGATATCCAGCAGCTTGGCTGAATTAATTTATTGGCCAACATAAGTAGAATGAAACTACATTAGAGAAGTTTATGATCTTTGCCTGCCTCAAGGTGTGGCTGAGGGTGTCTGTGAAGTGAGGTGGGTGATGTTAGGCTGTGCTCTGTCAGGCAGCTTAAAGTCTTCTTACAGCTCACTGTGCAGCCTGGAAATGTCCTTGATTTTGCATGATCACTGAGTCACCTTTTCAGTCTTTGTTCAGCTGTACATGGAAAGAACAGTTTAGGAATGACCCTGAAGTCATACAGCTACCTTAAGCATAAATTAACCTTAAGTCAACAAATTTCAGACTCGACTGGGCTGCTGAAGCTTAAGCGTGGGCTGGGCTGGATTGCTAAATACATGCATTCAGACTCAAAACAGACTTCAGAGTTTGTACTGCTTTGGTGCTGAGATATTTGCAGAGCTTGCAGAAACTATATTAAAATCTCTGACAATTCAATAAAAATATATGATCATTTTGTAGATTTCATCAGGTGGTAGGATGTGACTTGAGCATTTGGGGAAATGGGAACAGGAAAACTAGTGTAAGATAGTCAGGCTTCTTCCAATCACCTGAAGATGGATGGAAGTGTTCAAGAAGTAATCCCTAGCACTGTGTAGGACTACAGCATGGATCCCATGGACTTGTACAGCTAAAACCAGGGTAATTAAACTTCTTTATTTATTCAGCTAAAACCAGGATAAATAAAGCTTTTTCCTTCTACTTTTCCTTTTATTTATTTTTTTTTTAATTGTTATTTTCCTACCTCATTACTTTAAGTGAAAACCTGAGACTGATCCCTCAGCTTCATCATAACCAGTTAGAATAGAATATCTGTGGTCAGGTTAAGAACTTGTGTCTTGGTTTTGACAGACAATTTTCTGCCAGGAAAAGCCAGATCTTCCCTTGGAATGGAGAATATAAACCCCCTTCCTTCCAAATTATTATAATTTTGCCATTAGGGGCTTTCAGGCAATAATATGGGAACAGGAATAACAGTTCTATACTTGGAATATTAAAAACAAAAATATAAATGTAGTAGTACCAAAAAACCAAACAAACCAACAAAACCCAACAAACAAGCAAGCAAGCAAACAAAAAAATCCTGGAAAAACTGAGACAGTCAGGGATATGACCTGGCACCTTGTTGGTCAGGGTGTTGAAAGCAGTCCAAATAAGTACTCCTGGAGTAACAGATGTGGTTCCTTGTAACAGAGATGGTCCTGTAGAAAGTCCAGTGGTGACAAGATGGGTCTTGTCTTCCTCTGGGCATCCAGTGGAAAAATCGGATACCTTGTGTCCTTTGATCCCAGTTTTTATCTAGCTAGGAACAACTGGCTGCGCCCCACTGGGTGGAGCATCTCACAATGGGATGATGGAATGTGTCATGTCATTGGTGTGCCCTAATGGCCCATTATCAGAAGATGTCCCCCTGGAGGATGGAGGGGTGGTGAAAGAGATAAGAAACACTGCCCCACCTGGTTTTAATGGCTGGGCCATTATCAGAAGGCATCCGCCCCCCTCCCCGCTGGAGTTACAAAAGATAAGGGAAAAACATCTCCCAAAAAGCAGCTTTCAACAGATGAAATAGAATACACATTTTTTTGGTTACATAACCCAAGACATCTTGTTAGCTTGTTTGTGTGTGCATTAGTGTGCACACATTCCTCACAGGAAAAAACTCCTGTTTTTCTTGCATGTATGAAAGGAATTAATGAAGGGAATTAATAAAAGGTATTACACTTATCACATGAGCTGTTGCATAATATTTTTATATGTATCAAATTGGTGACATCAACATCTACACTGATCTGTTTTGATTTTAAGATATGTTAGTTATTTCCTCTAGTTTATTTTTTAAGCAGAAATTGAATGCCTGCCCCTGTAGTAGCAAGGGTCATGTTGATCTGTAGAGCTGGAGGAAGTGACCTGTCGCTTTTCTCCAACAAAATTTCTCTCCTCATTCAGAAAGACCAGTTTCTTTTGGAATGACAAATGTACTTCTATACTTCACATTTTTATTTTCTTCATCAACTGGAAGATTCTAGACAGTGCATTACAGATATCTGCATAATGCTGAACTGCATGGTACAGAAATGTGGTGGGGAAAAAAAAAGTTTGTTCAGTAGTATGGTCTAGGGTAACTGGAGCAATTTTCCAAATGTATCCTCTGTGGTAGTGGCATGCAAAGAGATAACACGGACACAAGACGACTGCAGTGCAGAGTTGCTCTCCAAGCCAGAGCTGGCGAGCCTGCTTATTTCTTCCGTTTTTATACATTTGTGGGTCTGGTTGTGGATTGGCTTCTGGGGTTATTACCCTTCACCCTACTGGCCAGACTAGCTGTCAATTACCTTATTTTCAAGCTAGAAATATGTAAACAAAGGACAGGGAATGAAAACAAAAGGTTTGTTTATGTTTCCATGCATGAGAAAAGCAAAATACTGCTCCTAATATTGTGCAGAAACTAAAGAAACTGACTCCATCTTATGAACAAGTAGAAGGCTTTAAAAAAACTCAGAAAAGCTGGGGTGACATCTCACCCTTTTAACTTTACAAAAAAGAAAACAGAAAAAGAAAAATGAACAAATTAATAAATTAACAAAAGGAATATATATAAATTCAATCATTGTGGAGGAATTGTCAGAGTGATTACTAGCATCATCAGCATCTAAGTCATCACTTGAGGATTCATCCACTTGGTGACCTTCAAGCTGATCACGGCTTCCACCTTGCCTGTCAACTGAATTCTGCCTCTGCGCTCGCAGGTCAGGACAGACACACTTTGAAGGTAGCCAGCGCATCCCAGTATCTGTGGACATGCACACATACCCACTCCCCATAGTGATAATGTCATAGAGTCCTTCCCATTGCTTGGTGACTAAATTTTGGACCTGAACTTTCGCTCAAGGCTGATGCACATAGTCCGAAGCCTGCAATGAGAGATGATGGTTCAAAATGACAGGATTATTTGAGTTCTGTGGCACAGTAAGGTGACTGATGGTGTACAAAGCCTTTGCCAACTGACTGTGCGGGGTTTCACCTTGCATTCCCCATTTTTGTTTTTGAAGAATATGCTTGAGTGTACCGTGAGCACGTTCTACAATCACCTGTCGTGTTGGAGAATGAGGGATGCCAAAGTTATGTGACACACCCCACGACTGTAGAAACTGCCATACCTTTTGTGAGGCTTAAGAAGAACCATTGTCAGTTTTCACAGCAGAAGGTATGTTACAACAGCAAAGGCCTGCCTCCAGTGGGCAATGACATCACGGGCTTTCTCTCCAGTGTGAGCAGAAGGCCACATCGCAGAGGAGAACGTCTCCACCGTGACCTGCACATACCTGAGCCGGCCAAACTCAGAGACCTGGGTGACATCAATCTGCCAAAGCTCCAAGGCTTTAAGGCCCCTGGGGTTGATCCCTGCTGATAATGGCGCACCAAGGGCGTGACAGTTGTCGCACAACTCAACAATCTCACGAGCCTCAGTGGCCATCAGTTGGAACCGATTCTGCAGCATATGTGCACTTTGGTGGAAAAACCCATGCGATGCCTTGGCCTGCGCGAGCACGTCAGGAGCTACCCACGCTGGGTTAGCCAACTTGTCAGCCCTTGCATTACCTTCTGCTACAAACCCTGGCAAGTTAGTGTGACTCCATACATGTAGAACATAGTATGGATGAACTCTGGCCTGAATTGCACACCACAGGGCCTTCAGTAAATTAAACAAGGCAGGGTGACTGACCTCCTTCAAAACTGAATAACCCAATCACTGTGCGATGTTGGCAACATAGGCGGAATCTGTGATCAAACTGAAAGGTTCCTGGGAAAATTTGTCAAATGCCATGATGGCAGCCCTTAGTTCAACCAACTGGACTGACCCATCCTCATGACTTTCCAAAACCTGACACTCAGATCCATCCTGCCAGGTAACAATGACTTTTTCTGTCTTGCCCGAACCGTCAGTGAAGACGGTGGGTCCTTGCACTGGCTCTTGGCTGTTTTTGGGTTGTAGAGAAAATTGAGTATTTTTCGCCACTTGAAATAGCTTGTGGCTAGGCAGATGATAAGTGATCTGCCCTGAAAAACCCTCGAGAGCACTTTGCAGCGAAACATTGTTCACATAGCTCCAATCAAATTCCTCCCTCTGAACTGGAAGTATGATCTTTGAGGGATCTGCACCCATCAATTGCAAACAGCATTGCCGGCACTTGATTATCAAGTGTGAAATCAATTCAAACAGCGCAGAAGCCGTCTTGTGCGGCTGATGAGGCAGGGAGACCCATTCCAAGACGTGCAGAGGTTCAGTCCAATCATCATTCCATTGGCTGATGATACCTGTAGGATGTAAATCAGGAGTGGTGATGAACATATTGATATCAATGGAAGGTTCAATGCGGTACACCTGGCGAGCCGAAATAGCTTGCTGAACCTCCTCCAGAAGTTTTTGTGCCTTGGGGTAAATTCATGGGGTGACTTTAAATCAGAGTCCCCTTTCAACAATTCAGACAAGGGAGACAGTTGTGTGGTGGTCAGTCCCAAGTAAGGACGTAACCAAGTGATGACACCTACCAGCTTCTGAGCATCATTCAGTGTCTTCACCGATTGCACAAATTGCACCTACCTCCTGGTGACGGATTGTCCGTTCCAGAATTTTGACCCCCAAATATTTCCAGGGAGGTTGTTGTACCTTTTCTGGAGCCACCTGCAGTCCATGTGAAACCAGAGCATCCAGCAACTGAGGTTGTATCCTCAGCAGCTCACCCTGGGTGGGCACAGCCACCAAAATGTCATCTGTATAATGATAGACGTGAGCAACAGGAAACTGCTTGTGAACTCCAGACAAGGCATGGGCCACACACCGTTGGCATAACACCGGGGAATTTTGGATGCCTTGACGCAAAACTTTTCATTGATACCGCTGTGCAGGCTTGGCATTATTTATTGTTGGTACCGTGAAGGCAAATTTTGGTCTGTCGTCGGGATACAGAGGGATAGTTAAAAAAACAATCCTTCAGATCCACAATGAGGACCGGCCAGTCCGTGGGAAGCATGGTAGGTGATGGCATGCCCGCCTGCAATGTCTCCATGCCTTCCATCACAGCACTGATCTTTTGGAGGTCTTCTAGCAACCTCCATTTCCCAGACTTCTTTTTGATACAAAAAGATGGGAGTGTTCCAGAGAGTGGTAGATGGTTCCAGATGCCCCTGGTCCAACTGCTCCTGTACAAGTTCACGAAGGGCAACTAGGTTGTCATGAGGGAGGGGACACTGGTTCTCCCAGATGGGTCTGTCCACCAGCCACCATAAAGAAGGTGTGGGACACTCTGAGCCCTTCCATCACAGTGGCCTCCATCAAAAATTTGTTCCCATTTGCACCTCCCAAGCGGCTAAAACATCCCTCCCACAGAGGTTCCAAGCAATCTCAGTAACATGAAGTCAAATTATGGCTGTCTGTCCCTCCTGGTTCGTGATGACCATGGGATTCTGGCTCACGTAGCATCACTTTGCTCCTCCTAAGCCTGTGACTGACATCTGTGCCAGGCTCAAAGGCCACTGCGGGAGCCAAGCAACCAGGGAGAGATCGCTCACGTTTGCCCCAGTATCGAGGGAGACATGAAGGTGAATCTCCAAGGGAGTGGCACCAGCCATGGACAAGGTATACAGCATCTCAGGAGGGTCTTCAGTCAGGACAACAGTCAAGTACACTTGAGGCAGCCAGTAGAGTCGAAGCTGTCATCACCTCGCGACCAGTCCTCCGTCCTGGAAACAGAAGACTTAAAAGGAACAAGTTGAGCAATTTGTGTGGTTTTTGGGATAGTCAGAGGCGGGGGTGGGTATGGAGACCATTGCGTGAAGCTGCCCTGAAAAATCCACATCAATCAGTCCCAGGTGCACCACGATACCCTGAATCGTGGCACTGGACCTCCCCATCAGGAAGGCACTCATGCCGTCATCCAAGGGGCCAAAGGCATCCAGGAGAACCTTGTGTATTTTGTCCAAATCAATCACGACAGACTCGGCTGTGCAGACATCAACACCTGCTGAACCGTGGGTGCTGGCTGCAAGCCTGCTGAGCACATCTCCATTGGTTGGGGCTGAGGCAGAGACATTTGTGTCGGCACGCGTCTCGCCTTCATGCTCTGTGTCACGTTTCCCGAACTGACCAATGAATGACCATTCACGTGCACCCTTGCCTTACACACATCCACAGAGCGATTCAGCCTTCCACATCGTGCACAAAGAAACAAGACAGCCATAGGCTTCTGTGCTTTTCTGCCCTGCTTCTTCCTGGCCCAAGCACCCCTTTGCTGCCATTGCACACCCTGGGGAACAATCCAGGCGGGCTGCACAGCAGCAGCCACAGCTGGCTGCATGGCTGTAGACACGGCTGGTTGGACTGCCGTAGCCACGGCTGGCTGTACAGCTGTAGCTATGGCAACCATCTTTTGTCTGGAAGGGGTTACCCTCTACCATCTGCAACATGGGTGGTTCCCCAGGAAGTGCCTCAATAATCCCCTTGCAAACAGCATTGCTATTTCTTCGAGCAAGGAACTGAAGCATGAGCTTCCTTGAAGCAGGATCACTCACCTGCTTCTCAACCGCAGCAGTCAGCTGTCCTGCAAAGTGCAGAAAGGGCTCATCAATTCCCTGGACAACTGTTACAAAGGACTCCTGTGGAGTAGCCAGCTGTATGGTCTGAACCAGCTCTGACATGCCTGTCTGCTGGCACTGCTCCTGGAGCAAGGGCTCAAAACCAACCTGCCCACTGGCCCTGGCATAACTGCCTGTTCCCAGTAGCATATCAGTATTAATCATACATGTAGGATCGCCTGGACCCAGTGTCATATTCTGTTCCACTGCTCTGACTGCCAGCTGAGTCCATTTATACTCAAAGAAGTCATGTTCAACCAGTGGAAAAAGGGTCCGAGCCAAGATCTGAATGTCAAAGGGTGTCAAAAGACTGGCGTTAAAATAATGGAGGATCTGCATCACCTTGGCCAACCCCAGACCATACTTCCGGACTGCATCACACAGCTCTGCCAAGGCCTGCCAAGCCAAGGGTTGATGGGTGTTATGACTAACATCCTGAAGAATAGGAAAGGCCTGAAGACCCCCCAGATGAAGCAGCAGCACCTGTCCTATCCTGCCCTGTGGGCCCCTCAGGGTCAGAGGCAGGCACTCGGCTAGGGACCGGCTGATCACCAGACACTGCAGGTCCAGCAACAGCATCAGCACCATCGCTCAGTCCTTCAACCTTAGCTTTCACCTCCCCCCAGAATCGCCCATGTCTTTCAGACATACTGTCACCTGACGGGGAGAAGTGTTCTCCAGGCTGTGGAAGAAGAGCCAACAGTGTGCGGCCCTTTACTCCTGTCAAAGGCTGGCTGCATCCCAGCCATATCCCCGTTCGTGCTGAATGTAAACACCCTGGCGCCCGCAGCCGCTGTAACGCTTGCAGTGGGAAGAGGAGGCAGAGCTGGGCCAGCCTCTGCTGCCTGGCCCGCCGCATCAGCAGCAGGGCTGGGGCCCACCAGCAGTGCCACAGCACCAGCCACCTGAGACTGGTCAAAAGGCTCCACAGCAGGCACACATCCCGGTGCAGCTGGGAAGCTCGGGCTGCATTCAGGTGGAGACGACGGCAGCAGCTTGGCCGCCACCAGCGTTGCGCTGGCTCCCACCAGAAGCCCATCAGAGCTGGCAGCGCAGGAGTCTCTCCCTGCCCCACGAGCACTGGCTCCTGCTGCAGCCTATGGGGAGGACGCAGGGAGCGGAGTGTCCAGGACCTCCCCGAGAAGCATCCCATCATGGGGGCAGAGGCCCACAGCAGGCACTGCCACCCCCGAGTGGAACGGAGCTGTCCACCCACCCACGGGGGTGGGGTTCAGAAAAAAAAAGACCAGGATGCTACCTCCAGCGGTGCCCATGCCCCTTGCGCCCTCAACAGGCGGCGCAGGCACAGAAGCAGCCAACGCACCCCCTCTGGGCCCCGCCTGAATGGCAGGGTGGGGCATGCTGCTCCACCTGGCCCCATCGGATAGGTAGGTGATGGACATGCCGCAGCACGGACACCACACAGTGACTGAATCCCAGTCAAACAACAGTGGGGGCCGGGCCTTCAGGTTGCCCTCCTCCACCGATGCTGGAAAGGTATGGAGGGAAGGCAGCCCTTCCTTGTTCTGGCAATGCTGCGGCATGGAGACAGGTGGGACCAGCCTCAGGCTTGCTGGGGCCCCTCCCCGCCGCTGCCTGAGCAGCGCTGATGGGCTTAGTACGCGCGCCCCCCACTTTGGAGACCAGTGCCGGAGCCCGAGAGGGAAAGACTCTTCGGCGTAGTGACCAGGGTGGGAGAGGAAGAGTCCATCTCACAAGGGAGCTGAAGTTCGGGCTCAGACAATACTTCCGCGTCCAATATAACAACCCCGCCCTCCTCCAGCCCCCCGTCTAGCTTCGAAATGGGGGAGCCAGCCCGCAAATTCTGCGAGCTGGGTGGGGGTCGACCTCAACACAGGCCCCTCAAATAATTTCCACTGCACTGACAAGCATGAAACTTCCTCATCATATTCTGTTTTGAGTGCCTCCATCAGACATTCCCCCAGGAGGGACCACACCTCCTGACAGAGCACATCATCTCTCGGGGGAAAGAACCCACATTCTCTGCTCCATGCGAACAGATGCTGAAGCCCCTCCCGAGAGACCTGAGCGTGTTTCCGCTCCAAGAGGTCCCCCAAAAGCTCCAACACCAGAGCGTCCTGCATAACAGGCACACAACAGGGAAAGAGGGGAAGGAAAACAAGGAAAACCTCACCAGACTGTTTCTCTCACACGTTGGAGGGTCACCAATTGTGATCGTGGCACACAAAGGAATTACACGGAGACAGAAGATTTGCAGGGCAGAGTTGCTCCTCAGCAAGAGAGCCCAAGGCCGAACCAAGGCCGAGAGATCCCTGTCTGTTTATTTCTTACTTTTTATACATTTATGGATCTGGTTGTGGATTGGCTTTGGGGGTTATCACATCCCAGCTGAATGGCCAGACCAGCTGTCAGTTACAATTGTTTTCAAGTTAGAAATATGTAAACAAAGGACAGAGAATGAAAACAAAAGGTTTGTTTATGTTCCCATGCATGAGAAAAGCAAAATACTGCTCCTAATATTGTCCAGAAACTAAAGAAACCAACTCCATCTTATGAGCAGAAACTAAAGAAACCAACTCCATCTTATGAGCAAGTAGAAGGGTTTAAAAAAAACTCAGAAAAACCAGGGTGACAGTCCTCATATTAAAAAATTCCCTAAACTGAAAAAGACATTGCCCCGTTAAGAGCTGGAATGAGGAAGACAGTTATTTTTCGTCTCCTAGCTTTTTTTTTTTTTCCCCAAGAGGGCTTTTCAAGAGGATCTTTGCAAAGAGGTCAGACTGTTTTCAAATGGCTAAGAACCAGCACATTAGTCTTTCCCACCTTTACCTCCACCTTGTTTCTTTCAATCCTTTCTCACAGTTCTTTCTTACTTTCTTGCTTGCTTCCTTCTTTCCTCATGGTGGGTGGACAAGTTTCCAGACATGGGGAATGGAAGTCTTGCAAACTAGTGCATGGGAAGCCTCGCAGACTGAATTTTCTGTTGATCTGCAACATGATCTCTGGCTTTGGAGTTCCCCTGGCTCCCTTTGGCTTCAAAGGGACTCAGTCAGGCCCATGGTGTTAGAGGACTACAATTATATTTAATTTCAGATGCATGCATTTTTTGAACATGAATATATGCCTGCAAGCCAAA
This sequence comes from Hirundo rustica, assembly GCF_015227805.2. Taxonomy (NCBI): domain Eukaryota; kingdom Metazoa; phylum Chordata; class Aves; order Passeriformes; family Hirundinidae; genus Hirundo; species Hirundo rustica. The sequence continues at coordinate 24,621,806 of NC_053488.1, read as the reverse complement.
GGACTATGAAAAGGATTTCATAAAGGCCACTTAGTAGACACTATTAAGTTATTCAGTTAGTTTCACTAATTTGTAGAAATGCTTAAAAAAAAATACATCTGATAAAGCAAAATAGTGATCACAATTAATATTTGGCCTTTATACATAGCTTTAAATCTGGAAATGAAAGGGATTCTTGGAAGCTCTATTAGATCTCATGATTAAAAACAAAACAAAACAAACAAAAACCAACCAACTAAACAAACAAAAACCCCACCAAGATACCAGATGAAATGCAGTGTGTTACATGTTCTGGAAAAATACATTATGTCCACCGTCACCTCTTTACCTTGAAACCTACCAAAATTTTCCCTTTTATGTCAGCAAACCCAGTACACATGCTGGTATACAGATACAGACCAGCATTAAGAAAATCTGAGAAAATCTTTTGAGGCAGATCCTCACTTGCAGTATTTGTGATCCTTTGGCAGGGTGGCAGAAGGTGATCATAGAGTCATGGGACATCCTGAGTTGGGAAAGACTCACAACAATCATTGAGTCTTACTCCATATCAATCTAACTCAGCTCAACCTAAAGCTAAACCTGTAAATACCAGCCATGCAAAATTGACTATCTGTCTATTTGTCCAAACCTTAACACACAGTAAGTGGACAAAGAGCTAGGAATTTGACTTTCTTCAAGCAACTCCTCTTAGTGCTGAGACTCATCTTTGTCAGACCACCCAAAGAAACCTCTCACAAAGTTTTCATTTTCTGCTGGATTTTTTTTAGGCTCTGCTGCTTACCAATGTAGAGAGGGTAGACAGAAAAGGCACACTTTTTTTTTTTTTTTTTTTTTTTTCCTATTTTCTTTTTTTCCCCACTGACCTTCTTGCAAAGTTTAAGGTTTGCCTTGTTCCAGAGGATTGGAGTTTTCAGTCTTACAGCTACAAGCTTATACTTGTGCAAGAGCAGATTTGATCCAAAGACCTTATATTCCCTCACCAATTTCATGAGCCATTGCATTTCCCCATCTGCAGTGATTTAAAAAAAAATACATTATATCACAAGATATGCAAAACATTAGCTGTGAAAATGGTTGAATCTGATGTTTTATGGTTTATCACAGGGAAAAAGTTACATCAGCTAACCCAATACACAGGGTGTCCATTTATGGAAATCACTGTTAAACCTCCATGTAGCTGTGCTTAATTATTTTTTTAGTTATTTATGGGTTCTTTTTCCGGCTCTTATACTACCTACTTAACACCTGAGGCTTTTTGAACCAACAGAATGAACTACCTTTAGTACCTGAAAGAAATTATGATTGCTAATGTACTCCTATTCTGTATGTGCTAATATTCTCCTTTACAAGAATGATGAGCCAGGTACTGAATGAAGTGCAGAAGCCAAGGGCAGAAATTCCCCAGAAAATTATTTTCTAGGTACCAGATAAAGGGAGAATTGTAGGAAGAATTTCAACATGGTTTATTTTCACTGTTACATGTGTGTGGGACTGAATGGGACACTTCTAATGACTTGAGGGGTCATTAGAGGATTTCAAATAGAAAATATGAGCAGAGAAATAAAGGGGGAAAAAAATGTACCTAAGATGTGACTCTTGCTCTGCATAACAGTGTTAGCGTCAAAGTCCTGGTTCCTATACTATTGTAAATTGCCATTAGCTTAAGGTACCAGCACACAAGAGAAAGAAAGGCTGAATGTTTTTGGTTAGGTTTTTGGAGATTTTTAGTGCATTGGAAGGACCTCAATTGCGTTTATGTCCTGTTCCATTTATAAGATCAACTTTCTTCTATTATCACATGATTTATTTTCTGACTAAATACATCTTAAGACAAATGTTGAAGAGAGCTTGCATCAAGTAGAAGAAAAGAATGAATAGTCTTGTGATGAAGAAAAATAAGAGAGCAAACTTTAACTTAAATACGTTTTAAGTATATGTGAGTCTTAAACTCATGTTTATGGTATACTTAATTATTGGCAGCCCATTAATACAAGCCTGTATTTCAGAGAAGGGTCTAGGTTTAATCTACTAAAAATAACCATTGTCTTACTATAGCCCAGTGACTGTAGATTAACATATTTGAGCTAAAGACACTATGCGCTATCACCAGCTAAGATGATGGTCCTCACTACAACGTTTTTTCTTCAAAAATATCCTACTTTTTAAAGAGCACCTTGCAAGATTTTTTTTCTTTTACAGTAGGAAAGAATTCTACCTGGGAAATTATCCAGCCATCTACAGAAAGTTCCTGGACTTTGTTCTTTCAGCCAGGGAGGAAAAATTTAAAAAATCATCATCTAAGAAGAATGCATTTCTTAGTTCCCTGATGAGATTGTGAGGCCAAATAGTCATCTTTAGACCAATTTTTTCATATAAGGAACAATATTTATCTGCACTTTACAAATATTATAAAAATACAAAAACCACTAGCTCCCCTACTTTTTCCACTTTAACACTTCCACTTAGAAGGAGATACAATGAAGTGAGATCTAGAGGTAAATAAGAAAATGTTAGTATTACCTTGTTTTTTGTTAGAGTAAGGTGCACTCTATGTTTCACAGACATGGAATCTTAAAATCATACAACAGTTTGGGCTGGAGGGGACCTTAAAGAGAAGGAAGATCTCCTTCCAAACTCCCTATTATGGACATTGACACTTTCTATTAGAACAGATCTGAAATGGAAATTTCTGGATCTGGAAAAGACCAACACATAATTCTGGTGCTGGAATAGCTCTCAGGAACCTATGGTCTCTGAAGAAGGACTGGGTTGACCTGAGAAAGAAAAGCCAGTGTACTGCATTATTGGCTAGAGGATCAAAACGGGTTCAGCTAGGTTGACAACTGCTTGAGTTAACTACTATCAAATAACAGGATTCTTATTAATACTGAGGTTATCTAACCATGAAATTCAAAGGGAGCTTTTCTTTGTTTTCCTGGGTTGCAGTGAAAGTGCTGCAGTGATGGGGCAGCCCACTCATATGAAGTTTATGCACAGAAAGTCTTGCTTTTTCCAATGAAGTAGGACTCTGATTAAATTCTAGGGTTTCAGACAGCTACTTCTTCCAGACAACACTGCCTCAAATTTAGAGTTCAAAACTCTGACAACATTAAGGGGATCGTGTTGCACGCTTCTTAGTAGAAAGGGGTTCTCATGACAAGGATATCTTTCCTGAAACAGTGCAGCCTATTAAAGACTGAGAATCATATTTTTTGTTCATTGTGGTCATATCTGTTCCTGTGTTAAAGGAAGTGTCAAAATATTAAAATGCTTTGCAATATATCAAGAAAAAATTATCAGAACCCACCTGAGTCCATGTAATTGTTATGAAAATTTCAGAATTCTGTATCCACCATGGCCTGGATCTGTATCTGGTGTAAATCTTCTGTGATTGGGACTACAGGGTCAGAATGGGATGTAAAATTCAGCAGAAGATGCCAGCTCATCCAAACCAAGATTATAAGAACTTTACAACAGTTTCCAAGGCAGCTGAGATTAATAATTTCTGACTTTGAACTGATACAAAATTAATAATTTCAACTTGTTCAGAAAAATGGGGAAATTTAAATCAGTGTGACCAAAGACTTGTCTATGAACACTTCTTATTTTTTTTTTTTTTTCTTTAAATCATGCTTATTATGTATTTTGCTAGAGGAATTCCATCATGTTTAACTTCAGAGGCACATTTTTATATTTTAATGATTACTATAATTAGTCATATCTACATTTTGCATTCTCTTTTATGCCTAAATATAATAAAAACATTACAAGTCATAGAAAACTTTGACCTTTTTCTCTTCTATATAACCCAAATTTGCATCCTCACACTTAAACGTTATTGCATATCTCTTTAATTAAATTGTTGTGGAATGAATAAATAGCATCAAGGACTGAATTCTATTGTAAAGAGACTATGCCATGACACCAGGTGTCAAATCCCCTGTAATAATACGTGCAATAGAGATGTTTTGTTGCTGTCAATCATACAAGGATCACTCTATTGCCTTTCCAAGCTCTTGTAAAATCTTCTACATTTTTTTCAAAAGGATAGAGAAAAATATATTCTCTCTTCTAATTCAACTAAATTCCAAAATTGGACATCGCAGTATAATGGAGAATGAAAAAGATAATGAACAAGATTTTTTTTTTTTTTTTTTTTTTTACTTGGTTGGGATTTTTTCTTGGTGGTTTTTTTTTTTGTTGTTGTTTTTGTTTGTTTGTTTCCTTTCCCAGTTTTTTTTCTTCACACAGATTGCAGCAATTTCTTTTCTTCTCTGACATCTGCGATGTTAAAAAAAAAAAAAAAAAAATTACTTAAAGGTATGAGTAGTTGAAAACTGGTGTAGTCACGGACAAAGACCCTCTAACCCTTTAAAGTTAGAAACTGGTGTGTTTATTCACCGGCAGGCAGCACGGGAGTCATCTCCGAAAGGCGTGGCCGCCCCAAACAAGGCTCTTTGCTCTCTATTTATTTTCCAAGATCTTACATACAATACCTATGCATAACCCCAACACCTCCCATTCCTGCTCTCTATTAAAATGAGGCTATTAGTCCTTTGCGCGTGTGCAATTCTTCTTTTGAATTGGGTCGGTGGTCTCGAATTGGGTCAGTGGTCTCAAAGGATGAAGTCAGGAGAGTCTTCATCAGGTCTCTGTGACCCTCTGGCACTGTCCAAGGTCCCCTGCTTCGTGATTGATTGATACCAAGTCCAGGTGCTGGCCATCATTCTGAGTGGTTTCAATCTGTTCTTATGACGGTTCACTTACTCCACTTTTTCTATAAACAAGCTCATAATATAACAGTTAGCTCTAGCTTGGGCATCTAATAATCATTAACCTACCATTTACTAATCTAACTTACATCTTGATCAATATAAATTGCTTCTAACCTTTAGCTAAAATCTTAATTCTAAAATCATGTTTCAGGTACAAGCAAAATATTTCTCCCCATAATCTTAGTTTCATAAATATGAGAAGAATTCATACTGTTCTCCAAAATTCCTGGAAAAGTGAGACCTGAGTCTAAATGCACAATAACTATTTGCTGAAACTTTGCATGACATTACAGCACATAAACATCATGGATATATGCCTCTGTAGGACAGGCCCATAAAAAAGCTCCCTAATCTATATAATAATATCAATAATGAAGCTTTCAGTAGATATCAACCTCCTGCTAAGTGCACTCTCTCTGTTTGAAAATCTTGCTAATTCAGGACCATTAAAATAGATTCTCTTAAAGACTCCATTCTGTCAAACACCAAAACCAGAGTTATATAGAGAAAGGGATATAATTATCACTGTTCTATATCTTGAACTGTTAATTTTTTCTGAGTAATAATTGTTTAAGTTTGTCTTCAAAAGGCATTTTAATAGTGTTAATACTAGTAAATATTGCTCATTTTGGTACTGATGTGCCGTTTTAATAGTTCCCACAGTTTCTAAAAGTAATTTCTTATTGTTTTACTGTAGAAAGAATCTCATTTTATTTATGTCATAATTGTTTGTAAGCCATAGAATCTTAATTAATGCCAATGGCCTAAAGGCACATACTGTGCACAAACTTTATGGTTCTGGTTTTTTTCCAGGCTCTTGCTTCTGTAACAAAAGCCCCAGCATGAGTTTCTATGAGCTGCCTATTTCTTGTGGTCCTTTCTCTTTGTTTCTGATTTTTTATGGATATTTTGTAGTCTTCTCCCTCTTTCTGCCTCCCTGCTTTTGTCATATTTATTTGTATGTTCTTCTTTTTCTTTTTAACCTCATTGTAATGGATCATTACCAATAGATTTCTAGACACAACACAAAAATGGGATTCAAAGTTAATAGCAGGTAGGGATGACAATAAAACCATAGAAATTATGTTTCTCTGAATATCTGGATTTTTTTCCATGCTGGGAAGCTTTGCTGCTTACACAATGCTTCTGAATAAACAAGAATAAAGAAAAGAAAGAAAGTTAAATAACTGATTTTATGTATAGAATTGGAAGACCTCAAGGAATTATTCTTATTAGTTCAAATATCCTGGTCATGGCTTTAATGTATGAGCAAAAGTATGAAAAGATATTACAGAAAAAAAAAAAAAAATCTAAAATTTCTGCTGGAAGATAAATAATTCTGCTTCTCCAGTTGAAACAAAAGTAAAGAGACAAAAAATAGCTATAGTAGAATCTCACCTGGATTTACTTAGAAATCATTTTCATCACAGTAGTAGCTCTAATCTTAAATCCAGAGTCTTGTGTTCTAACTGCTTCTTAAACATGGAAGTAATTCTATAACCATGCAAATCCAAGCGAGAAAACTTTATTATTTTACAGGACACAAAGAAATGATACATCAAGAGATTAAAGAACTAAATTTTCAAAGACACTCACATATGCAAGTGAAAATATCTTTTTTTTTTTTTTTTTTTTTTTTTTTTTTTTTTTTTTTTTTTTTTTTTGGTAATATCTCAGCTATCTACATATCTGAGTGATCCATGTGTCATTATTTTCCACCCCAATCTCCAAACATACCAAAATAAGTACGCACTGGTATAATGTCAAACAAAAATAAAAATCACATTAAAGTTGCTAGATGATTTTTAGATGTTTTTTACCTCCCTGAAGTGTATTTCTAAGCTTTTACTTTTTTTTTTTTTTTTCCTCATGTGAAGGTATTTCAGAAAAAAAAAAAAAAAATCCAGATCATAATATATAGAATTACATTTAATTTGTTTTAATGTAATAACAAATATGAGACAAATTCTTCACTACATTTGCTATTTTGAAGAGAGCTCCTTTTTTTTGTCTGCAAGTACTTAAAATCAAGAGCAAAAATTGCTGAATGAAATTTTTCAATCTGTATTATTAATAGAAAATTAATTTTCTATTTTCTATGCAGAATTTTCTATTATTAATAGAAAAAAGGGAGAAATATTAATGAAATGAGCACTTGTCATTGTGGAAACTGCCATTAGGGATTTTGGGAACTCAGAAGAGTTTTTCCTACCAAAAAAAATTCCCTTCCCAGAGCAAGGGGTCTTGCACAACTCTTGGAGGCCGAAGCACAAGCACTAATGGAGGCAGGACTTTGAGCTGGATGAACCAGCACCGTTCCAGCATGGCAGTTCCCAGCCATGACGATGTGGTTGTTCCTGAAAACTTGGCAATTTCCCCTCCCTTAAAGCAAAACTCCTGGCATTTGATAGGTGCTCATAGCTGAGATCTTGCAACACTGACGTTAAATGGAAAGCATCCTAAAAGGGAAAGGACCAGGATGTCTCCTTCCTGCATGGAAAGTAAAGATTTTGAGACAAGGATGGTCTTTTTCAGGGAAGATATACCTCCTTTATATCATACTTTACCTTATAAAAAAGCAACTCTTTACTGCTGGGGATGTAACCTGTAATGTCTGCAAGTAAGAGGAGACAGAATATCTTTTTCAGGACCTCTGACTCTCAGAAGCAAGTGAGATTTTTGACACCTGCTCTCTCCAGTATGACACTGGGACCTTTCATGACAACTTAAGTTTTCTAAATACAAATGAATGGTATCTTTGTGAAAATACTTAATTTGCAAGGGAGGGGAAATCTTTGTGACAAACAATTTACACCTCTTTAATTACAAGTCTTTTGTATTTTCTCTTTCCTTTCCTGTTTTAATGGGAAACAAACAAACAAACCAACAAACAACAACAAAAAAACCAAACCAAAACAAAACAAAACCCAACACACCAAAAAAACCCCACAAAACAAAAAAAACCCCACCAGCATGTATGTGGATGGAATTGCAATGGGATGAAATTAGTTACAGAAAAATATCAAGAATTTAATAAAGAAAAGTGTAAAAATGTACTGGACACCATGTAAGTGACTTCTGTAGGACAAAAGCATTGTCATGAATCCATCTAAATATTCTGGGATAAATCATGGGACTGACACTTATGATTCCAGCCTGACTGTGAGGAAGTTTTATATGCCCAGTATCCATCAAATGCCAACTTCAAAGAAATTTCATTGATTCTAATGAAGTTCTAGGATTATTGTCCAGTTTTACAGATAAAATTTCATAGATGCCATGAGCTTCCCTGGCTCCAACACCTTGAAAATTTTCTGTAGGGATCAAGAACCTGTGCTTGTCAAAAACAATGAAAAATATTTTCAGGAATACTTCTTCAATGTCACACAGTGGCAGGGGAATGGACTTTTTTTTTTCTCTTCTAGCTTATACTAGCTTTAACATTTGTTGGGAAAAAAAGAGATAGTACTTAGAAAAATTGGCTTTGGGTCACGTTCTCAAATGGCATAAATTCCTGCATCTCTACTGATCTCTCCTATTACTTGGAATTCTGTTCAGGGAAAGAGAATCTCATGTTTTTCTGGTTTCAGCAAATATCCTTCCATTTCACCTTTCATTCTCCAGGGCAGTGAATATCAGATGTTTAAGAAAACATATAACTTTTTGCCTCAGGCAAATTCACAAATGTTTGCAGCTGTGCTGCAGGGCAGAGGTAGAATATAATCGTATGTGCCACAAAAATACTTCTTTTCACAGTCAAACTAGAAAGGTTTTCAGGCCAAGAATAAATTTGTCAACATTTCTGGAGAAATTAGCCCCTATGTACAGGGAGTTGCAAAGTGAGAATTGTTATATTGTTAATGTAAGGAAACGTGTCAGAATGCTCTGCCTACATGTAGATATTTCCAACTGAGCTACTCACCCAAACTCCTTCACATCCAGTAAAGAAAAGGTGGGAAATTTGAGGACAATGTTCATCTCAGGCCCATATCTAAGATGGGTCAAATGAAATATGCTCTTAAAGGGTCAGGCTTTCCCCTTGCCCAGGCAATAGTGACTAGCACAGGCAGAAACATTTTTATTCCAGCACTCACTGTCAGGAATAAGAAATAAGTTTCAGTTACTGGCCATGCCAGTATAAATTGTGCAGGTGGAAGAAGTTGTCAGCATCCAGCCTCTCATTTGTCTTGCTCCCAAGGTATTTGAAGATTTTGGCAATAACAACAGCTGCCACATTGACGATCCTATTGTGGGGCATCATCCCCAGTGCTGAATGGGCTGAACGCACCACTTTTCCTGGCAAACGTCCCACCAGTGTCCCTTCCCATCCCCGTTCCTGTGCATGGAGCAGCAGTGCACTGTGCAGGGTGACAGAGCTGTCTCCATTACGGGGTGAGTGAGTGCCACATCACTGCACCATCACAACCTTGTCTGTGCTGTGTCCATAATGGCTTACTGCACTCACTTGAGCACTCTATTTATACAGTATTATCTTCAATTGTGCTACACATTTTAAAATCTATTTTAGCCACTCTCGGCACCCTATTGAAGGACTGTGGCTATAGCCTACTGAAGTTATCTGGTATAGTGACATGAAGGAAACAAAAAAAAAATAAACTTGTGCCTGAATTACCACGGGATTTCTGCTCAGAATGGGTGACTAAGTACAGAACAGTGCTCTGTTTTAAAACTGTCAACAACCCATGGTCCTATTTTAATATTTACTTTAATGAGAATAACTCACAACAACAGCAGCTTGTCATCACTTCCATCTCATTGCCCTTGTTTACACACAGGGCTGTAAAACTTTGCCTCTCAGATTGCTTTAAAAACATAAATAAAAATAAAATTTACTTTACATTTTTGTTCCAACTAGTTTTCTTGACAGACAGCTGCCCACAGCTCAGTGGTTGCTCTGTTCAGTGTACTTTAATTTTCAGCTTTCAAGTTTTTCTGCAGCCCATTCAGAAGTAAATTCTCAGGGAAAATTGAGCTCTGTCATGGATGGATTAGTACTATAATAGTTGGTCACATATCTTGCATGAAACCTTTCAAAAGCAAGGCAAATGAGAAGGAAATGAAATTCATTTCATACTTCTTCAAGCACGCTAAAAGACTTTCTCTCCAAGTAATCTGTGAAGTACCACTAGTTTATTGGAGGTTCACATAACTACCATTACATTATACCTTGTCACAATCTCATATATTGGGTGACTGCTTTTTCTGAACTGATGGTACCTGTAAAGTGTGCTCCATAGGCACTGAGGAGAGAATACAGTTTCTTAGATCAAAATGTATAGGTCCTAGGACTGGCATAAATAAAGGTACTTGAAGCAAATTGGGACATTACAGGTCATAGGTCAATGAAATCTGAAAGAGAGATATATTGAGGAGAAGTCATGTTTGCTATGTGATGAACTGATACATTGAGAAAGAGAAGGGAAGGCGGAGAGGGAAGAGAGGGAAGAGCAAGTGAGAGAAGGCATAATAAAGTTTTTTTCTTGACAGTTAAGGTGCAGGAGGTGCAGCCATTTTCCTGGCAGAGTGGGAAGAAACTATATTGCTTTTAGCAATCCATTTGGTTTCTTTGTCATTTGCAATGAAGACAGTGCTTCATCCCTTAAGCACATTTGTGTGTGTCTCCTAGAGTGTATAAATGTGTGTTTTATTTCTTCTTAAGCTAAGATAAACAAATACCTACATTATTTTGGATAGTTATTTGATTCTGACTTTTAGATGAAAACTATTTCAGGTGAGGGGAAAAAGAAATAGCTGCAGAGATCTTGTTCATATGTTGATGGTGTCACAAAGAATTGTAAGTAGAAATATGGTTGATGTTTTACTGCTGGTGCAGGTAGAGAAAGAATAGGTGTGAGCCATGATTTAAGCCCTGGTTCAGGTAAAGGATTAAACATAAGTTTTAGGCTTTTGGAAAAGAAAAACCTGCTTAAAGGCCCTGATTAATCAGGAGTTAGCATTGCAGATTTTTTAACAGAATTTTTTGTTAGGATTTAAGAGGGAGAGTGTGATCATTTAAAAATATCTTTAGAATAGCTGGTAGTTGTGATTTAATTGCTAAGAAATCTGTTTTTCTGGTTGACAAAGTACTGCAACACTAATTCAAACTGTTTGCATAAAAGTATTGAAAATATAGTTTATTGATATATTTTAATTGCAAAGATTTTTATTTGGGAAAAAAAAAAAAAAAAAGTTCTTAAAACCACATGAAAAATGTTTGAAGTCCCGAAATAAAATCACAATATGTTTTGCTTTCTCTGATTCTATTTTTCCTCAAGTTTTTTAATGAGTCAACAACAACAAAAAATATATAGTCTCCCAATAAATAATAAAGAAAAAAAAATATAAATAATTGAAGTCGGTGGCTTGAAGTCAGTTCTTGCTGTAAAAAACCACAACCTACCAATCAAAACAAATCCCAAATCCTCCTCTAAAAAAACAAAATTAAGCAGAGGAGCTTTGTCTGATTACAAAGACTTCCTATTAAGCGCTAAAAACACCCTAGGAATGTAGCATTTAGATATGAGACTTTCTACTGAAGAAGACATTGCACCAGGTATTTTCCCCAGTGCAAATACTGAAAAAAATGTTTGATTTTATTGATTTATTCTTTTATTTATGTCAAGAAAAAAGCTAATTTTCCTAATCTGTCTGCTATTAAGACAATTTTGCTTCTAGAACCATTGAAGAGCTTCCACATAAGGTGGATCATAACTTTTCCAATTACTGTTATTGTTCAGGATTAAACTTCTGTCCATTGTAATTTAAAGCTAGAATATTCTGCATTATGCTCCCACTTATTCTATTTTTATTAAATAAGTTGAGTCCATGTTGGAAGGGGTCCTGAGCAAATTGGTCCAGTGAAATGTGGTGGTGCAGAACTGTTTTATTAGGTTTTTATAAGAAGTTTATGTTATGGTTCATTTCACTGTATCCCCAATTCTGTATCCCTTTTGTGTTGTCTGTATAATAAGGTGGTTTGTGTCAGTCCTCCCACTCCTCTCCTGACTTGTAACATCCCCTCTGCCCCAACCCCCCTCTCTGGGCAGCCTGTCTATCACTCCAGGAGCCCTCCCAGGTTGCGAAGTCTCAGGGAGAGGGCTTCAGGTGATAGGTAGCCTGGGGGGAATTCTTTTCCTCTGGAGGTGGTTGGTCAGAGGCTTGGGGGTGGGCACACCTTGTAACCCCCTGAATCCCCTGATTTGTTGTCTTGTTGTAACCTCTCTTGAACCCCTCCCCCACTTACAAGGTGGAGGAGGGAGATTCAAATTCTCTCTCAGCTCCTCAGCTCTTCAGCTTCAGGTCTCTGGCCCCCCTGGCCTGAGGTTTGGACCGGCTGCAGACTTCCCGCAGCCCGGCCTGAATAAACATCTTTTAACCTGCTAAGCTGAGAGCCAATCTTTTCTTATTGATGCTGCTGTCAAGATACTACTTGGTCCAGCTGAGAAGCCAACCCAGCAGGTAATAGCCTGCATGCCCCCTGGACTGGGAACATCTGTGGCTGTGTTGACCTGAGCTAGCCGGAGGTCAGCTCCCGCCCGGTGCGGGAACGGAACCAGACACACTGGAATATGTCCCTGCCCACAGTGAGGGCTTGGAAAGAGATGGTCCCTAAAGTCCCTTGGAACCCAAACTATTTGTGATTCTGTGATTCTAAGATACATCTCTCAGCACAACTAGAGGGGGAGCCTAGGATAATAATTTCTCCAATTTAAACGCTATTGATATGGCCATATTGCCTTCTCAGATGCAGTTGCGGAAATACATAAGAACAGCTCCTATGTACCAGAATTCCTTGTGCTGTATGAACAGAGATAAAAAGGCGAGCTCTAACCTAAAGCCAGAACAATGTAAACATACACCAAGGGAAAGAGAAAGAAAAAAGCTAAATTCCGACAAAACTGGTACCATTAAATGTGGTGGCGCAAGAGTTGTTTTATTATGTTATTTTTGTAAGTTTTATCAGGAGTTTTTTGTAATGGTTCATCCTCCCCCGTTTATAAGTTCGTGCTCAGATTTGATCTGGGTTCTCTCTGGGTAGCAAGTGTCTGAGGTGGAGCTCCTTGCTGGACTCCCCTTTAATAAACCACCTTTTACCCTGCTCTGGAGAAAATTGATCCTTTTTCCGCCCCCGTAGTCGTGACGCCATCAGGTCCATCCGCCAGTGTGAGGAATCAAGACCCACCGGGAGGAGGTTACTCGCCCTGCCTGTAACCCCGACCAATCCGAGTTTGCCGCAGTGCAGAACTGAGCTAGCCTGTGGTCAATGCCTGCTAGGAGTGAAGGACACTGCAACAATTAAAACATTCAAGACAAAACACAGGTGAGCCTATGAGACAAGAGCTTTCTATATATCAGAAATACTCTTGAGCAGCCTGTACTGATTTCTGTGAATAGACATGGTTAGTTAAGTGAAACCAATGGCAAATGCCTAGGAATAGAGGACTAGCAGAAAGCAGGATTCATTTCAGAAGTATGTGCCCCAAGAGAAGGTGAGCTCTGTAATTAGTAATAATGACCTGGAACTATCCACAGTTCTTTTCTTCATAGAATTTGTATAAGGTAAGCAAATTTAGCTAAACGGGCACCATAATGTTTCATAATTAACGATTAATATGGTATGTGTCACCCAAAAATCTCTGCCCAAGAGAAATGTGCCAAATGACACAAACATCTGATAAGTGAAGGTATGCAACAGATTACGTGGAGAAACCTCATCATCTTCCTCAGCTTTGATCACAGTCATTAATTAACATTATTTAGTGCTCCAGGTTCGCAGTTTCCATCAGCCTCCAGGTGACTTAACAAAGTAGAAGACAAGAAATTAGTGCTAACAAAGGCATGAGAGGTTAGCCTCCTAGTAATGCACAGGGGTATTATGTACAGTGTGTTAAAAAATGCCAAGGAAGTAGTCCAAGAGAGAGGAGTTTCTGATCACACAGTGGAAGAATAAAGCTGTGTTAAATTTTTACACTGTCTATTGGGAGAAGGGAAGGAAGAAAGGAGCTGCAATTGGAACAGGTGAAATTTTCCAGAAGGTACTCTGGTTTCTGGTTTGGGAGATGGATTATCTTTTATTTTGTTTTTCAATAAAATAAAAAATGTATGCTAACTTTTTCATATCCATATTCAATTTTACAAATGCATTAATTGAGAGTAACTTTGGAAGAAATAAAACCTCCAAAAATATCAGATCAAAAACAATAAGAGCAAAATTTGCAAGAAGCTCTACCGTTGAATTTGGAAGGGTTAGAATGGTTTCCATTTGGGTATTTGAGAGTTTTAAAGGTGAGAATAATTTCTTTTAAGTTCATCCCCATAACCTGAAAAAACCTAGTAAATGAGGGAGATACAGAGGGAGGCAGAGAGCACAAGTTATCTCATTCTAAGACAAGTTTGTGAGACGGGACAAATTGCTTTCTGGAGTCCTGGTTTACCTCCACAAGCTAAAGTAGGAGCCTGTTTTGGTAGGTTAGACTGCACAGCTAATTTAGACATCTGAAATGAAGCAAGATTAATATCTCCAAATGCACTTTGATAACTTATTCCAAAGGACATAAATTACCTGAAAAAATCTTTAACGTTCTGCTAACAGTATGATCATCCAGTGAACCTAAACTTGAGGTATAAAATTTGTTTGCCATTGGAGACAAAGTCAAAAATATATGGTAAGGCTTTTTGAAAGGCCTAAAACTTACCCCTAAAAGTGGTGATGAGCCATCTGCATCACAAATGCTTAGGCAAAACCACTCATATGTCCAGTACTTGTGACACAGTCTGAAGAAAGAAATATTAGTGTAAAAAAAAAAAAAAGAAAAAAAAAAAAAAGTTTTTTTTGGCAGCCCTTCAGCAGGGGGCAGTGTGTATTCCTTCATTTAAAAAAGTTGGAAATACCTCAGTAAACCTGAAGCTCCCTGTAATGCAGGGCTATGAGGAGGTCAATAAGATATGCTGGACTTAGGACCATGTAGCAAATTATAAAGTGAGCAATGCTAAAATCAATATGATATTTGACTGTCAGCCAATGCAATTTGTTAAAAATAGGGTAAATTCACTCCTGCCATTTCCTCTCTTATAAGGAACTTGGCAGACTCATTCTGTTATCGAGTGCAAAGCCCTCTCTAAGATCTGACTGGTCAAAAAAAGAATGAAATTTTGAAATATTCCATAAATGCAGAGTGATACACAGGCTATGATAAGCATGAAATCAGACTGAAATTTTTTAACTGCTGCATATCAGGTTAGCTGTGCGATGAGATGACCTTTGCCAGACCTTTTCACCCCAAAGTAGAAAACAAAACACGTGAGTGTTTTGCATAAACACCACACCCTTCATCTTTCATCCTAAAGAACTGTATAAACATCAAGGTACTTAATTATTAGTGCATTATCATTGATGAGGAAAGAGAGAGACCAGAAATTAGGACTCAGCTGACTGAGTTTTGTACCTTCTTCACAAAAAGAACTCTCTATCTGTTGCAAAGAATACTGTGTGGTATGGCAATTACTGGGCCAAATGATGACTCAGTTACACAGTCGTAAACTTGAGGAAGCTCTATCAAAGTCAGTGGTACCAGGACAATGTAAAATTGGATAAGAGGCGTGCATGTTGGAATTATACAAAATGTACACTTGAACAATGTCAAAGTGGCAGCATTTTGCTTAAGCATATTTCTTCCTCAAAGAATAATACAAGACATCTGTCAGAGATTTCTATTCCTTTATTTTATATGAATATCTAAATAGAAAAAAAATAATTAATGCAATTATGGTTGTTACTATTAGAATTATGACTACCTCCTGGCCTTCATATTTATAGCTGAATAATTATGATTTTTATTTTTTTACAAGATTCCAATGCATTCAGGCTAGGGGTGGAAATAAAACTGGTAGCTACCCACAGAAAATGAATTATGCACCAATTTGTAAATATTCCATTTCCTTTTCTGATCTGAAAGTCCCCAAAGAAACACAAACACTTTATTTAAAATTCATCTGCAGTGACATTTCCTGGCTGCACAGAGCACTCCCACAAATGCACAAGTATTTGTAAAAAAAGATGGCTTTTTATAAGTATGCTACTGTGTGTTAATTCTTTTTTTTTTTTTTTTGCAGTCAGTCTGGTCTCTCCTTCTCAAATCAAACAAAATACTTCCAAGTGATGTGCTTTAAAAGAATAGATGTAAATAAATGCATCTTTCAAAAATAGGATTTAACTTATACAGCTGAATTTATTTATACTACAGGATAAAGATGCATTCAGATAAAACACTTATCACAAGATGCACAAAGGTTGAAAGAGAAGTTTGATGCACTATCAGCTGGCAAGTAAACAATGGGACACACAAATATAATCCTCCAACTACAAAATAGATAATTTCTTCCATATCTTGGCTGTTTATTAGGCTAATAACATTATCTACATCTTATTGAGCAATCTACCTGCACCATGCTATCAACTCTGTCAAATTAGATTGGAATCTTTTAGTTATGTCTTTCAAAGAAAATGCAATGGAAACAAAATCATGACTTTTTGCATTATCTTACAGAATTTCTGGTATTTATTGAAACTCAGTTTCTGTCATTTACTTTTTCTTCTACTAAGGGAAGCAAAAAAGGTAGTCAACTAGCTTTTTTCTTAGTTGCCACTGAAAAATCCCATATTTATGTGGATATTTTGTTTCTTTATTAAGAATACAAAACAGGACCAACCAAAAAAATCAAAGATCAAAGTAGGAATCTCAAAACCCACACTTCCTAAAAAACCCAAACCCCCTCAATCCAGTCAACCAGCCAACCAACCAACCAATAAAAACCAAAACCAAAACCAAACCAAACAAAGCCAAACCAACACAACTGCTAGAAAAAGCCAAAACCAGACAACCAAGGAAAGAAAAACATCAAACCCCCCCCCCCCTAAAACCAACACAAACCAAACCAACCCCCACCCCCATAAACAAACAAACAAACAAGATAAAAAACCCAAGGTCCTCAAAACATCAAAAGACAGTGGTTTGTTTGGGTTGTTTGTTTGTTTGTTTGTTTGTTTGTTTTAATAAAGTTGATCCCTTTCTATTTGCTTGGCTCTCTGGTTATGAGAATTTTCTGGAGAGAAATGTCTGTTTGATCTTCTTTTTAAAAAAATTGTAATGTTTTGACAAGTTTACAGAGAATCACTCCAAAGGAGTTCATGGAAGCAGAGTGCTGACTGACCTTCAGGTCCAGCTGATTCATCCAGTGCACCTCATATTGATGCACCAGTGCCACTCACCATTTCAATAAGCTCTGCATCACCCAGAAAGTGTGACTTAACCACAGTCCTTCTACTTCCATGAACAGGAAAAGACCCATGCAGAAGGTAAGTCATGGATTCTGTGATGGCTGTCTTGATTTTTTCAGAAAAATCACAAGGAGCCTAAGTTTTGGGAGTCTACTACCCAGTTAATGATGTTATAATGGATTAATTTTGTTATTGATTTGTGGAAGAAGAATTCTCAGACTAACTAACTAACTAAGTAACTAACTAACTGACTAACTAACTCAGGAAATAGAAAAGACTTTAAGATCAAGAAGCTGTATTTCCCACATTTTACCTCTAATATACCTAATTTTGGTGTTCTGAACAAAGTCTTGTTCTAAAAAGATGAAAATAAAAGAGAAAAGAAGAAAAAGACAAGGTGTTATAGTTATTTTTAATGCAATGTTGCTTAGATCAGAATAAAAGGACAATGGTGCTGAATTTCTCACATGAAATCCCAGCTGATCTTTACGATGAAACACGCAGAGATAATTTTCCTTTTCTCTTTCCTTTTCTCTTACATCTGCTAATTATTAAAGCTTCTTCAGTACACCCTGTACTTAGTGGCTCTTTCTGGATGCAGAATCTCAAGCTCTTCTATAGAGTAAATTACTTTAAAATGCAACCTCACTCTCTGTAGTTCATACTACAAGTTTTTCAAAAATCAATTAGTATTAAAAAAAAAAAAAGTCTATATTTTTCCCCTAAAAAATAACTTTGAATACTTAGATACAATAAATTCAAGCAGGATATGTTTTTACACTATAGCATTTATCTTTTCCCTGTACAAAATATTATGCAGTTTGATGGCTTGTCTTTGCAAACAAACAAAATACAAGCAAAAGCAAAAACAAAACAAACAAAAAGAAAAAAAAAAGTATAGGAGTTTGATGTCATAATGCATAGTGCCAGATTCTAATTTCACCTTTTATATCTTCATTATGTTTTTAATGTCTTTGTTCCAAACTTTCTCTGACTTCATAGCTTATGGTATTTTAACAACCTGTTCCAGTGTCTCATCACCCTCACAGACCAGAAATTATTCCAAAGACAGCATCTAAACCTTTTTCCTTCTTTGAAGTCATTACCCCTTGTTCTATCACTCTATGACCCTGTCAAAAGTCTATTGTAGTGTGTTTAGGCACTGGAAGGTGCTCTAAGTCCTCCCCAGACCCTTCTCTTCCCCAGACTGAACAACCCTTGGCCCCAACATATCTCGGTAACAGAGGATCTCCAGCCTTTGGATCATCTTTGTGTTCTTCCTCTGGGATAACTTCAGAAGGTCCAGGTCCTTCTCATATAGTGTCCCCAGAACTGCTCATGGCTCTCCAAGTGGGTCTCACCAGAGCAGAAGAATGGGGCAGAATCCCTGCTCTCCACCTGCTGCCTGCTCTTCTCTGGATTGGAGAAACCAAACTTAATTTGTTTCTGGGCCGAACACACACAGTGTTGGTGCACGCCCAGTTTTTCATCCACCAGCACTCCCAAATCCTTCTACTCAGATCTACTCCCAGTGTATTTTCCACTCAGACTGTATTTGTGCTTAGGATTGCCCCAACCCACATGCAGCACCTTGCAAAATATTAATGGTATTCCTTAAAAAATAAAATGAGGAATCAATTCTTTCACATAGCAGGACAAATTCCCAAAAGATACACATTTCTCACAACATACCAAGACACCTTTTTTTTTTTCTGTTTTCATTAATTACCTCCTCTTTAGGCTAGAATCTTTAGTTTTGTTCTTCTATTGAGTTCACTTGCCAGAGGAAGAAAAAAAAATCACCCATATGTCTCTTGTGATTAAAGGTTTACTTTAAGGACCAAAGCTTCAGATACTCTTGAAGTTTTCAGGTGGTTTTGCATTCTGCAGTCTGTCACCATGAAGTTCCTTGAAAAGTTGCAGCAGTTAGGGGGAAAAAATAAAAAAAAATAAATAAAATAAAATCTAAAAAAAGGACCAAGGAAGAATTTATTTTACACAACTATCTTCTCAAAATACATAAAACAGTGAATTAAGATCCTGACTTAGAGAAGTTAAAACAGATTTTCAAAAACATCTCACAGCAAACTGTGTTCCCTGTTGGTCCCCAAAGATTTTTGTCTTCCAAATCAACTTACTCAGTCAAGTGAACATTTAAACATCCAGGTTCATTATATTTTGCAATAGCTTTTTTAGAGAGCCTTTTCTCTTTCTTTTGCACTTTCATAAGCACAAACTCCTTATCCACGTCCTTTTGATAAGAACTATAAACTAACAGACAGTATGAATGTAAAACTGAATTTAGTGAGTAATCTCTGATGTACTATATCAGTTAGACGCTGATGAGACTACTGAAATCAAAGGGAAGATTCACATTCAGTGAGTCTCTCCATTGAGAAAGCTTTCACTGAATTTAGGTTCTAGATGCAATATTGTATGTGCAATATTGATGGCAGTAAACCAGACAGGCAGAGCTGAGTTAGGACCAAAATGAGCTATTGGTGCATTCATCTGTTAAGATCATAGAAGTAATAAAAGAATGGAACAAAGTAAGTAGCACAGAGAAAGATTCAGCCATTGTATGCAGCTTCTTATATCAGCCAGTCAAACCTGACTGCGTGGGGTTTTGGTTTGTTTGTTCACAGTGGGTTTTTCATGTGAAGATTTTCCAGGTTTGTGGGAGTTTTATGCTCACAAACAAACAAACCAAAACAGAACAGAAACACAAGGACTTATTCTTATAAAGGAAATAATGATTTAAATAAAAAAGAAAAATAAAATTAAAAAGGAAAAAAGTCGACAGAGTCAACATTCCGGCTGACACTTAGGGTAGACTCCATTGTCTTAATGTTATTTTCAGAAAGTAATATTTTCAGTCAAAACCCAGAACTATTTTATGCTGGAAATTTTCTGTTTTACAAGTGTCTTGAAAGAAGGTTCTTGAATATCTTAAAAGCAAATCCTTTCTCCTATTTTCCCCATTGTGGTACGTCTTCCCAATATGTCTGTTTTGGTCACTGCTTTTTTGGTGGAGGGGATGTTAATTATTGGCAGAACTGTATTCAAATGAAAGTGACTCAAAAGGAAGAAAATGGTCATACATCTTGTGATTTGGGAGAAAGAAGTCCAAATTACTCAGACTGTGCAGAGATACTCCAACATTTACTCAGAACTGAGTCGAGTGCATGCTGGTGTATCTCTGCATAATCTTTATCACACATTATGGGCTGCTGTTAGATGAGACATGAAAAAATCACAAGAGCAGAAGAACAACAGCTGAAGGGAAGAACAACATGGGGGTTCCTCTATTGCACTGAAAGATACCAAACATTTCAGCAATATAGACAGTATATGTAAAAAAAAAAAAAAAAAATTAAAAAAAAAAAATCCCAGAAATGTCAGTTTCAATGGTTAACAAGCTGCAACATTGCTTTCTTCCCATTCTTATCTGCATCCCTGAAGAAGTAGGTTTTGGTGTCATCATCCACAGAATGAAATAAAGAATTTTTTGAAATAAAGAGGTTTTTTTGATTTTTTTCTGTTTCAGAAATCAAATTACAAAGGGTATTAAAAACATATTTTCCACCTCCTGGATAATGTTTCACAACAAATAAATCAAGCAGGTCTTTCCTTTGTTCTTAAATGATTGGTTCAAGTGGTTGATGAGTAATGGTTTCTTTATTTCCAAGACTCCCTTTTAACATGGTCACCCAGCTACCATTTTTACAAGTACGTGAACCTCAAACATAAATAAAGCTTCAAGCTCTCTCTGTTCACTGATTATTATTGCATCACAGAGATTTTTCCATGCTCAGTATGTCAGCTGCTATACATTCTTTACCTCACTTTCTTATACCTTTTTTCTCCATTGTTATATAGGGGGTATAGGTTAACAGTTAAACTAACTTACACGAATGGCCAGCTCATTTCAAATTTTGAGATATCTAACTACATTTTTTGTATTTAATCTTCAACATCACATCAGATAATAAGGTTTTATTGTCTTACAAGTACACTTGATTTGGTAATCATGCAGGATTATAAAACTTGCATGGCAAATGTGTAACTAACAATAATAAAAAAAATACAAATCCTTTTTTTTTTGCAGCTACTGAAGATTTGGTTAGGCAAATGTAACTCAACAGGATCAGCTGATAAATACCAGAAGCCTGTGATATTAGACTAGATTATGTAATGGCTCTAACCATGTTAAAAAATCATAGAATCTGTGAAATCTAGATGACATCTGATATATTTGGATTAGGCTCATAATGAGTTACACAGCTTGTCCCACTGTTTCCACTGGAAATATTAATGAGGTAAAAATGATAAAAGGAGAAAAAAAAAATGTTCTAATTGTAACATCTATCAACATATTTAGGCGCTCAGATTCTGCTTAGAACTCCCCTAACCTCAGATTGATTTCCTGAAATCAATAAATCAATTAAATCAATAGGTGGCTTGAAACCAAAATAGGAATCAGAACTCTAAAATCCATCTTTGGGACTGGGCCTGAATTGTTCCATTTATGAACATCTGAATATATTCTATGTCAACACAGCTGTAGTGAATTCCATTCTCTGCATCATAGGCATATTAAGTTCAATTCTGACTTTATGGCATTTGATTTCCAACCATGAGCGTTACCTCCTGTTCAACAAGATCCAGTCTAATTTTCCATTTTGTTTCATTGAGTTAAAGGAAGAAAAGAAACTGTCTTCTGAGTCTTTCATTTTATAGACAGCTGGTCATTTCATTAACAGGTTTCATATTCTTGTTTGTCATGATGACTGACTATAGTAAAAAGATTTTCTTCCCATTAACATATGATAGAGCAGCACTTTTTTTCCCAGGGATGTATTGATTGGGTGAGGAGTACATTTATTAAAATGTAGCCAGCATCAGCTTGCTGGCTTCTGCAAATGGGGCACACTTTAACCAATTAAATAGTCATGAAGAAGAGGAAAATCTATATTTCTTGGATCTTTCTACTCAAAACTTTGCCAGCAAAAGGCCTATAGATTTACAAAATGAATAAACAAATGAACATAAATCTTATTATTTTGATTTTTAATTATGTATTGAGTCAGAAGAGGAACTTCACAGTTATCTGGAGCAAGATTAACATCAGTTAGATAAATCTAATTTTGTGATTCATAAATTATTATAGTAAGGAAGCTGAATTTATATTAATCAAAATCAATTTCTTGCATTCTAAGATCTTCAACTATTTTTTCTTTTTTTGTTCAAATGTGATTTTTATTATTATTTGTAAAAGTATTTTGGAAGAGCATTTCAGTGAGGAAAAAAAATCCCAATAGACAGTAATGAGCACTGATTAGACTCAAGACAGACTACATCATCATGTTTAAGCATGACACCTCAAAAGGCTCTTCTATGCTCTATTTTTACTTCCATTCTTAAATCTTAAGCCATAGTTTGCATGGCAAATGTGTTTTGTTGTAAAACTTAGGGTGAGATTGTTCATAACTATTTTAAAGAATTCCAATGAGACCCCATTTTGCAATCTCCAGAAAGATGTCAGTGTATAAACATGGACCTCTGTATACTGTGCCTGGAATAAGGTAAATGGAAGATTTCCTTAGGAAGTGAAAAGCCAGTTTAACTCCAAAATCCTCTTAACTCATATCCAGGTGCTGCAAACCATATGTTTCACATGGAAGATACTCCAGTGTAATTTGTTTTGTTAAAAAGACAGATTGAAAGGAACAGATAAGGGATGTAAATTATAGCTTGCATGGTTCTAAATGGCTGTTGCAGGACATTCACAAAGATAAGAACTGCTTTGGGGATGCAGAACACTTTTAGAAACTCCCAGAAGAGAAGCTGCACCCAGTTGGAAAACCCCTCAACAGTCACCACTGGTCCAAAAAGAATTCAGTAAGTACTTAAAAGTGTGTTTATTGTCTAAGAGGATCTCCAGCAAATGTTTTGTTTACATTTGGGTGGCATTTTTGTTATTATTGTTGTTGTTGTAGGGTTTTTTGTTTGGTTTGGTTTGGTTGTCTGGTTTTTGGTTTGTCTTTTTTTTTTAACTTAACACACACCACTCAAAATACAAGGTGTACCAATTACAAGGAAATTTGGTATGGTTTTTTTTTCAGAAAAGTTGCTCAGAATTTTACCTTTCAACATTTACTGGAGTTGCACCTACATTGTGGCTGCATTTCTTATTATTCCTATTGTTATGCACATTTTATTGGAGATTCTTTCAGCCAAGAGGGTGATTTGAAACTGAACAAAATTCTGGATCAATGTTTCCATCAGATGTGCTCACACATGCACAGTTTCATCTTAAGGATTTTTTTTTTTCATACTATGAAGTAACACATTACATGTTTTGAAAGGCAGCCTCTCCTGTAAATTGACACTAACTTACAAAAAACAAGTCAGGGAATACTGTTCCTTTGTGTGGATGTTTGCAACTAAGTCTGAAGGTTAACATTCCTCTTACCTTAAACCCTTTAACAAATATTTTGTATTTGTATAAACATGTGTAAGATAAAAAAATGCACTTAGACCTTTAATACACAATCACTAAAAAAAAAGAAAAAAAATAGGAGTTTATTTTTCCCATGTTTGAGTCTACAAAATGACTTTTAATCTAATTAAAAGAACAAAAAGATTTTCAGGAACTTCAATGGGTACTGCATTAAATCCTAAAAGATATCATTGTTTTGGTACCATTGCTATTTCTTCTGTTATCAGTTTTGCTGAAAACATAAAATTTGAAGAATGGGGATCAGAATAAAATTAATTTCAGAATCTGTTTCTGTGAGTCTTAAAATTAATCATCTAGCTTTCTAAGGGGTAGAGAGTCCAGAAGATCCAGTAACTAAGAAAGATACTGAGAATGAAATGAAAGTCAAAAATAAAGTCATTAAAATGAAAGCAAAAATGAGAGGCAGGATGAGTCTTCAGATAAAGAGAAATTACATACACAATGAGGATCTTATCTGACTTAAGCAGACGATAAATAGAAATCTGTTGCTTCACTATGTGCAGATACATTTTGCAGTCTTTCATTAGAGACAAATACACAGAGCACAAAGAGGAGCAGGTAGAACTGCAGGAAAAAAATCAGAATGAAGCAGGATTTTCAGTCATGTTTTTACACTAAAAAAGTTGAAATATTATTGACCATAACTCTGTGCACAGCTATATTAATGTATGCTGCATTCACATTTGTGTCATCAAATTACAATAGAATTAACCACGTTTAAGAAAGTAGAACCACTGTGAGTTGGACGTCAGACACAGAAATTTAAATGCTATGTGTAAGAAAGTCAGGATTTAAGCATAAATATACAGGGCTACTGAAGAATGGAGCACAGACAGAGGATTAAGTCTCATCGCTTCTTTCATGCTTAAACAATGACACAAGGAGAATACGGGGCTCACTCAATCACTGCACATATCACACATGGAACTAATCCCACTGGGGTTTTTGATTATTGTTTTTTCTGCATGGCACCCCAACATGTTCGAGTAACCAATATATGTGTTTATTACAAAACCAGTGCTGAACTAGTCACTAACTTGTGTGGGAAGAGTCTCATTTTTCAATGTATTATTTTGGAAGTTCTCCATACAGAGTTCAGAAGATCCTGCAGTGCTGGAAGCATGTTGCATCAAGCCATTATTTTCAAAGTTACTGAGTATTAGCCTGAATCTGATTTCAAGATTTATAAACAGTCAAACCAGGCTTTCACATCCTGAGAAGTGCCTTGGATTTTCAGACTCGAAGCATGATTCAAGAAATGTAGCCTAAGACCAGTTCCAACTAGAGTGAGACAGAGTTACCTAAATTTCCCCATGTGTAAGAAAAAAACCCCAAACCCACCACTTTAAAAACAAACAAACAAACAAACAAACAAGTGGAATGCTATTTTGTAACAATGCAATTCTATTGGGTTTTGTTGTATGATCAGTGAAAACCAGGGAGATGAGGTGCATGAATTGGCTCTGCAGTAGTTGACTTTCTCCATTATAAAAAAAGCAATACTTGGGTAGACATGGGGAATTGCTTGCTATTATAAAATATGCAAGTTATTCAAAGTTCAGATTGTTACGGACATCTCTGAGCCCTTTATTTTCATCAGAGATTTGTGGGAACTCTTTTACTTCAAGTCTAAAGCAGCAGGTAGATTTTCCAGAGCAGAAGCAACTTTCTCTGCTCTGCAAGGCCTTCAAAAAAACAGAGAACATTGTTCTTCTTACTGCCTCTATTACACACTGTTTATTCTCTTTCAGAGAGTACTCTGTAATCTCTAAGTAAGAAATGCAGCAAACATATTAAAGATGTTAATTAACTGTTGTTGTGTTATGTGTTAATATCACCAAGCATTCATCCTTCCTCACGAATAGAGTTGGCAAATCTTCTGATCTGATTTCTGTAAAGTATTAAGCCATCAGAATTATGTTGAGTTTCACAAAGAAAAAAAAAATTCAAAAATGTAATGAAAATTATAGCTTATATCTGTTTAAACTTAATGAGTCACTTGTCATCAATACATAAAGCAGCTCTGATATTTTGGGGGTGAGCAGGCTGCTATTAATCCTGGCCATTTCTTTTAATGTGTGACAGAGGACTAATGGGTGTTCAGTAAACAGAAACAATTAAATAAATTTGCTGGAAAATGTTTTGGAAGGTAACACCCTCCTTCACTATAATAGCCATTTCACCATGATCAATTAAACACTATTAATAAAACAAAATACTCAGCCAGAAATATATTTTTAACCTTGCTCCCTTAATTAAACAGTTCTGGAGTCACCATCCTCCCTCTTTCACATTCAGACATTACCAGAGGTAAAGACTGGGATTTGCTTAGCCTGAGTAAACAAGGACCTAGGAATCAGAGAGCAAGATATATTTTCAAGGGCATCTGAAAAGTGGAACAAAAAAGAGATAGAATTACTTTATGGTGGTTCAAGGGAGAACAATGGAAATGAGGAATAAATTTAACAAGGGAAAAATGAAAGTCCTGCTGCTTGAGAAATTTCAAATAAGCTTCAGCAAAGCATTGAGAATTGACCAATAGAGATGAAACCAAATCAGTGTGTCTCTGAAAGATGTTATAAACCTGGAATAAAGGAATAAAATATTTTACCTGTTTGCTTTTCTTGTCCTTCCTTCACTACTTCTCTCTACTTTTCCTTCTTTCCTTGTTTGGTCCTTGTTCCTGTTCTTGTAGGCACTGTTATTTTCTTTCTTAACACCAGCATTCAAAATTCAAATGATATTGAAACGTACCTTGCCCATTTCACTGGTTTTGGAAATTTGTTCTTCAGCCTGTCTCTGGTCTAAAGAAAGAAATTTGGGGGGAGATGTTTGAAGTAAATTTTAGCTAATTGTCTCTGATATAAGGACACACAAGATCAAGAAAAGTTTAATGTGAAAAACATTAGTGTTAATGTGAAAAACATTAGTGTTAGAAGACGATTACTGGGGTTCTGTTCAAGTAATGAAGTAAAAAAACCTGGCTGAATATCAGAAAAACCCTTATTCATGGGAATATGTTCTACCTTATTCAATAGCCATCCCAAGGGCAAAGAAGGACTCTTTACCTGTTTAAAAACTGTGAGAACAGTACACAGGTTAATATTCACTCTCAGAAGGAAAATTTGGCACTGACATCCTTCTTTCTTTCCAACTGTTAGACAATATAGAAATTATCACAACCAGAATAAGCTTTTTTCATGCTCATTAATGAATTAATTAGGAAAGAAAGAAAGAAAGAGGGAAAGAAAGAAAGAGGGAAAGAAAGAGGGAAAGAAAGAGGGAAAGAGGGAAAGAGGGAAAGAGGGAAAGAGGGAAAGAGGGAAAGAGGGAAAGAGGGAAAGAGGGAAAGAGGGAAAGAAAAGAAAGAGGGGAAAGCGG
>NC_053488.1:24493410-24553099 GCF_015227805.2 Hirundo rustica | reverse complement strand
ACATGTCTAGTTCTCACATTTAAGTCACTTATAAAGCCCAGTCAGATATCATGTCAAAAGTATTAGTATTCAAGCACTCTTAAGTAATTTATTTGTTTATAACCCACTTAGATTTATGCTGAAAATTTAATTCACAAAACTAATGGAGATTAGAACTGTAAATCCAGTGTTCAAGTTTCAAAAGGACTCATGCTGCATAGATTCATCTATGCAACTCCTCAGTCCTCACATAGCCTTGCAGCTACATTTTTAAGTGCTGTGTAACTTACTTGCCATATGTGAGTAAGCTCTCAGAGTAATAGTTGTGAAGGGTATGATGAGATTTTTTTTTTTAATTTCCTTTTTTTTTGACGATAAATGAAATTGTACGGCTATGTGAAAGTAAACAGTTCTCTTAAAAGACAGCAATAAAATATAGATGCAGAAAAAGAAGGAGCATACAAAAATCTTCCTTGTGCTGCTATGAGACCTGAGTTTAGTCTGTACTTTGGTTTCTCAAAAGCTAAATTTTGCTCTCTTTCCTTCTTCCATGAAGCCAAAGTGCATACATGTCACTGTCAAGCCTTCATTATTCTCTGAATTTATGTGCAACCTTGGACAACCTTCATAACATTTTTTGCCTAAATAGTCATATCCACAAAATGAAACAATGGTGCCGTTGTTATTTATAAAAGTGGCTTAGCCCTTTGGACAAATGCTCCTTTATTATGGAAGCAATGAGTATTATTAATGAATATAGATTGCTCTCAATCATTAAAACAAAACAAAACAAAACAAAAAGAAACACCACCCAACAGCAACAAAAAAATCCCTCCACGTCTATTGGAAGAACTTACTGCACTGTGACAACCTTTCTTGATGTTGTTGTTGAAACAGAAGGGCTAATTTAATCATATCTTTGCCATCTTCCATAAACCACAGGCAGTACATCTCCCTGCGGACATAAACTTAAAGAAACAAAAGAAGCAAAGTTTAAAAAGAATTTAGTATAGATTTTTTTCTTGTCTAAACATAAAAGGTCCTCTATAACCAGCTCCTAAAAAAAATGGAAAACAACAAAAAAAAGAAAAGCTGTTGCTATTATTTTTGGCAGTTTGCTAGCGCAGAACACCATGCTGGCAGCGCTGTCTTCAGTTATATGTGCTTCTTTCCCCTTTCCAAGCTCTGCCTGTGGAACTTATTTTTATCTGGGAAAAAGATCCTATTTTGCTTGGATTACCCCCTGATTGCTGAATAATAAATACGTGGGACAAGAGGGGTATTATTTACTTCATATGATCAAGAGAGACACACCTAACAAACACTTCTTGCAATTATTCCAAAACTCATTATAATGACAATGGACAGACACAGAATTTTCAGCTCAGTTAAAAATTAGAGCAAGAGATTGCTCTTGTTAAAAAAGAAAACCGCAAAAAGGGTTGACCACTTAAAAATTCATTAATAAATATTAAGAGTAAATAGATAAAATAAGCAATATTTTATAATGCCTGAAACATACTGAACTTTTTGCTTAATCTTTCTATTAATATTGCTCAGCTGAATATTACACCAGTATCAATGATAGAATATTCTCTTTTATAATTCTGGATATTTGTAACAGACGTCCCACATCTCTCTGATGAAATCAAAGCTCTATTCTATTTTTATAGGTGACGTTAACCTGAAATCAATCAGTTTGGAGTTTACCTTTGAGAGTCATAGCAGTGGGGATGATTTTCCCTCATCTATGCTAAAAGTGATTTCTGGGCAAGGAACATTATCTAGCTTGTCTCTGCAGTTAATGGGGATAGGTGGAAATGGGTCACCTCTCTTAGGCACCACATTAGGATGAATCACTCTCTGGAGGTATCTAACTCCCTTCATTGATTACAGAAAGACTTGACATGCAGCTTAGACACGAGGCTAAAATTTTAGGCAACCAGTGTTATGGGAGATGACTCCTACATTTAGCTCTAAGTGAAATATCAGTGAAATCAGGTTTTAATGCCTAGATTTTTAAAGCAATTTCAGCCTAAGCATCATAAGACACAATTCATTTAGATAGATCCATTTTCAGAAGTAGCTTAAACACTTATATAGCTATTAAAATGCATAAAGAGGCAAATAGACATCAAATGAGTATTCCAACTGTTCACATATGCCTAATTCCCATCAAAATCAATGCATAGATGGTTTTGAAAATCTCACTAGGCGCATATCTGTATAAATACCTGAGTACTCTGAGGAATCAAATCCTTGGTCTTTCACCAAGGAAAGAGGAACTAAAACAAGGCTTGAAAACACTTTTTCACCTGGGTAAAAATTTGTCTCTTACCTGCACAGCCGAAAATCTTTTATCTTTGCAGTGGAACAGAAATGTAAGTTCCTGTCTACCTTATCCCTTAAAAAGTATCTCTGTGTATGCAAACAGAAGTGAATCTATAATTCTTCATTCTGCTCTAAGAGTTATATAACATTGCAAACTGGCACCCATTCTGCTAAACAATGTGATTTCTTTTCTTTTTTTTTTTTTTTTCAGAATTAATTTCCAAGTGTTTCTCTCTTACTCCTCAAGTACAGACCTCTCCTCCATCTGCTTTTCATCCCACACTACAGCTTTGAGTTGTGGATTGTTCTTTTATAACCATGTCTCATATATCCTTTTACACTATTCTTCTCACCTCACATGGCTTTGCAACACCTCCCAATTTAGTTGCATCCATTAATTTAATAACTGTGCTATTGACTTTCTTTTACAGATCATTAGTGAAGATAAAGCTGGACCCAGTGTTAGTCCTTAAGGCACATCACTAGACTCTTTCCCACAACTCAATACACCACTATATATCATCACCTTTAATTTAAACTTCTTAGTCTGTGTGAATCTACCCATAAGCATCTGAATTCAAATGAATTAAAATGCTCAAACTTTGTGAAACACTTCCATTGTGCAAGTTTCAGCAGTAGGGTACCACAAACCCGACAGAATTCATTGTGTGTATTATCACGTGGTGCTAAGCATTCCAGCCTATGGATGAGGAGAACTATAGCCAGAAGCAGTGAATTTTTACCATAAAAATACATATGATTCAATATACAAGACCCTGACTATGAAGATCAAGTAATACACACTGCATGGTACATCAGTTAAGGCTTTACGCAGAGTTGTTCTGTTGATGTTAGACCCTCCCACTTTTCATTCTAAAAGGTTTTGTTGTTTTTGTTGGGGCTTTTTTTTCTCTTGGTTCTTATTCCGTTTTTTGCTGATAAAAGAACGAGATACTGATCACAAATATCAAATTCCAATCATTTTCCCACCCAGAACTGCAATATTGTTTATATTATGATATATTATTGTCAGTGTAGTCTTTCAATTTTTTTTCCTCCGTAGGTTTCAGAACACAGACAAAATGCCATATTCTCTCTCTTTATTGTTCATCACCCCAGAAAAGTCCTTTCTCCTTCATATGAATTTTTCTTATGGTAAAATAGTGTGGTTTAAAATGTTCCCTCAGCCAAGACATCTAATAGTAATGGAAAAAAATAACTTTGAATTGAAAACTAGCCTCTTTTCTTCATGTGACCCTGGAAAAGTCACATTTGTTTCATCAATTCTTTGAGACTGTAAAAGAAAAATCTTTTTTTTTTTTTTCCCTTTAAATTCACTTATCCTTTTATTTGATGACCATTACCAGAGAATCTAAACTTATTAAAAACAAAACAAAACAAAACAAAAAAGAAAATAAAAGAAAAAATAAGGAGAAACACAATTACACTCCCCAAATTATTTTGAGGTATGAATGAGACTTTCCCCATTTTACAGTTGGAATATGTGAAAAATGATGAAGGGTTATTGGTTATGCAAGTAAATTTTTTTTTGGTTTTGTTTTGTTTTAGCTTAGATTCTCAGCAGCTGTGTGTTTTCCTTTTATAGTTGGTGGATGATTAGTAAAGCTGTTGAATGTATTTTGCTTTGAAGTTTAATTCTCTCAAGCTACTGGTGAGAACTGAGTTTTCACATCTCAGCAGTCAACCTAAGTAATCTCTCCCTCTGTATTCTTTGGCATAACTTGAGATGTGTTCCAGTATCACCTGTAGCATAAAATACTCTTTCACTTATTACTGTATTCAGGGGATAGGGTTTCCTTTTGATGCTGTGGAAACCGCAACAGTCACATTTTTCCTTCCTTCTTTCTGAAATGAGAGGGAAAGAGGTAGGAAACTCCTCCATCACTTAGTAGATGAGAAAATGTAACAGCATTCATAAGAGTAATTTCCTAAGTGGAATCTTGCTACCCAAAAACATTTAGTGCAGACATCTCAACTGAGCTGGGATTAGGTTCCTACGTACTTTCTACACAGTATTACATCATCAAGCAGCAGAGAAGAAGTAAAAATAAATTAGTCAGTTATGGCTGAAGTGTTTTGAAATACAAAACCTAGAGACTCCACACAAAGGGAACCAACTAGTCAATCATACTTTACCGACAGAAGAAATGAATCTGTTAAACTCTATCAGGCTGATCGTTTAGTTCTTTAGCAAAACTTAAGATTGTTCCATTTTGGTTTGTTTTTCTCATGTGACCATATAAGTCTAAGGTCTTTTCCCAAAAGACATAACATTTACAAATCTTGCAGTGTTGTTATCCTTAGCAGCAAAAACTAGCCTTTTTTTTTTTTTTTTTTTTTTTTTTTTTTTTTTTTTTTTTTTTTTTTTTTACCCCTACACAACATCCTTTATGGATAGCAATTAAATTCTAAAAATAAGTAGAAAAAATAATGCAAAAAGATGGTGAAAAATTTCTACCAGTATTAATATTTCCTCATCTCAACGCCTATTTTTAATGACATTTTTAATGACAATATTTTAATTGTCATTTTTAAAATGTATTTTAAGTTTAAAGTTTAAATGTATTGGTTCAAATGGTAAGACCTCAGAGACATTTTGACTGGTGAATTATGTTGCCATTCTTCATCATAGCTGTGGTTCTGGGAATGTGTTACAGCTCCCACAACATGAAGAAGAATATACCCATTTACCTGGCAGAGTGAGGAGACACTCTGTGAGGAGACAGGCTGTGCATTATTTGAGTCTCTTTCATAAAGAAAAGGGAAGCTGAACCGTCCAAGGCTCCAGCATCATTCCCAGGCTACCATGATGGCAAGAGAAAAGAACTCCGACTCTCAGCTTTGAATTCCAGCCCACAGCAAAGTTTTCCTCTCTTCCTGCTGAAAACCTCCTTCATCCTGACAGATGCCAACCACATGGGAGGTTTAAATTAAAATTCAGGTATCAGTGTCAATGAATGATAAATGAGGGAATACAGCCCATGTTTGAATTCCCTCCACCTCCCATTTTTTTTAACATAATCACTGATAGAGTCTTTTCAGCTTTTTCTCATTTTAATTGTGCATGATTTATTTCCTTGTTTCATCAGTTCCATCTATCAGAGAAAAATGAGAGTTATGAAAAGGAATCTGAAGGCTGCCAAATACTTTTTATTAGTCTTTTCTCTGTATATGATTAATTTCTTCCTAGAATGCTGGAGTGACAGCTACATGCACTCGGACTCATGTTTAAAATAATGAAATTATGTCAGTATTTAAAACAATATACAATCTTATTATAAACCTCACCTGCTTCATAAAGTTTATATACTGAGCAGTGAAATAGCTAGACCTATGGATTAATTTAACTTTGCTGTCCTGGGGTGACTGTGTATCCCCAATCATCTGTTGGGTGCAGGGGAGAGGGCAAGCGCCGTTTGTTTTTCCCCAGGAAAACTCTGCTCATCAGAGTGACCTTGAAGCGGGGGAGCTGGAACACGGCAAGACGAAAGAAGCTCTGTTGTTTTTCCCCGGCAGTTAGTTAGTTTAGTGCTAGCATAGTTAGACGCTGTAGAATAGCTGAAGCTTTTTGCCTTTTTTTTCTTTTTCTTTTTTTGTCCTTTTTTTTTCCTTCCTTTTTGCTTTTTTTGCCCTCTCCTCGGAACTGTTCCAACCTCTCCGGACTAAGGACCTGGGGAAGCACCAGGGGCCTCCACAGGGGACCCACCCCACCAAGACCAGCCCTGCACATCTCCTTTTCTCCCAACGTCAGCGGAGACGGAGCGGTGGAGCACAGTGACGACCCTCAAGAGGAGACTTTCTTTAAGTTTGTTATCCCTCCGTAAGCGGCACGAAGCTCTTGTCATCGGGTATTGTGCTGGGAGTGCTTTGCCTGTTTAATAAACAGGTTTTTTCCACTTCTCTCTGAGGAAATCTTTTTTCCCGAACCGGTTGGAGGAGGGGAGGGGGGCCCTGTGGGAGGATTTCTCCCAAAATCTGCCTGAAACCACTACAAACTTATTGGCGTCCCTGGGTGGGCTCGAGAGAGTGGAAAAACCCTGTACTGATTAGTATTTAGCAGTCAGTAATTATGCTGTTTGACCTCATGTCTCTTGGGGTGGGGGCCTTGCTGTGTTTTGGATCCTCAGGCTTCTTTGAGGTCTTAATACCTTTGTGGTCCTTAGGTTTATTTGCATATCCAGAGATAGCCCCAATATTGTCACTAATATGCAGTTTTTACAGTAGAGGGACATGGATTAGAGTAGCTATTGGCCTTGGTTTAATCATATTAATTTGTAGGAAGTTTATAAAGGTGTTGAGATCTTTTCCTGCTATGTATGGGTCATGGTTATGGTTATTCACCCTGTTTGTGGGAGGAGGAGCAGAGGATGAAGTGTTCCAGTCTTTCGTTTCCTTCTTCTCCTCTGAATCGGTTAAATCATTGTTGGAGAATGCTGAGTTTCCCCTGAGTGTTAAAGAGACCATCTTTCTGGTATGTCATCTGGTAAGCCTCCTCTATACAGTCTGCAGCTTCTCTAGAATATGGACTGAGATTTCTAGAGAGGCTGATAAAACTCCTGACCCAGGCAGAGGAAATGCTGAGTGGTGTGGAGAATGGAGATGATGAGAGAGGCTAGTCCTTGCAGTCTCTGGATACGGGTCCTAGGAAGTGTGGCAGAAAGATACTTGTGTGCAGATGATCTCTATATGCAGCAAACCCCATGGAAGACCTTAGAACAAGGGATTCAACGCTTGAGAGAAATGGCAGTGGCAGAGATGGTTTTCTCAGATGATATAAACACTAGGAACCCAGACTTGGTATCATGTACATCTGTGATGTGGCGAAAACTTATACGACTCGGGCCATTAGAATACGCTTCTGCTTTAGCAGTAATGAAGCAGGAGGACATGGAGGAGACTGTGCTTGATATGGCAAAGAAGCTCCGAGCATATGCAGATGCTGTGCATGGCCCAACACACGCCAGAATCGCAGCTGTGGAAACACGTCTACAGAAACTAGAGGATAAGATAGATGAGAATCATAAGAAACTCAGGGAGGAGATTAGAGAGGACCTTCTCCAAATCTCAGCAGTGCAGATCAGGGGTTCTGGTACCCAACGTAGACGCTCCCCGGCTAGGGAGAGAGGATACACTCCACGTGCTGAGCTGTGGTTCTTCCTGCGGGATTGCAGAGAAAATATGAACAGATGGGATGGAAAATCTACGGCTGCCCTGGCACAACGAGTGCGTGAATTGAAGGAAGTCAAGACTCAAAGAGGGAGTTCCACCAAAAGGGAAGCGGCTCCAGTTGCCCGTAGCCGAACTGCCAAGTATGAGGATGATGACATGTCCGACCCCCTTGAAGGAACCTCTAAGACATATGCTCAAGGAAAGAAGGATAACCAGGCTTAGAGGGGCCCTGCCTCTAGCCAGGTAGAGGCTAGGGAAAACCGTGTATTTTGGACTGTGTGGATTTGTTGGCCTGGCACATCAGAACCACAAATACGAGGCCTTGGTTGATACTGGTGCGCAGTGCACATTAATGCCATCAAGACATGTAGGGGAAGAATCTGTTTCCATTGCTGGGGTGACAGGGGGTTCACAAGATTTTACTTTGGTGGAAGCTGATGTGAGCCTGACTGGAAATGAGTGGAAGAGACACCCTATTGTGACTGCCCCAGAAGCTCCATGCATTTTGGGCATAGACTTCCTCCGAAATGGGTATTTCAAAGACCCAAAGGGATTTAGGTGGGCATTCGGGATAGCAGCTGTAGAGACAGAGGGTGTTAAGCAGTTGAATACCTTGCCTGGACTATCAGAGAACCCATTTGCTGTAGGTCTTCTGAAGGTGGAAGAGCAACTAGTGCCAATTGCCACTTCAATAGTGCATCGCCGACAGTACAGAGCAACTCGAGATGCTGTGATCCCCATCCACAAGATGATCCGTGGGCTGGAGAGCCAAGGGGTGGTCAGCAAAACCCACTCACCCTTCAACAGCCTCATCTGGCCTGTGCGCAAGTCTGACGGAGAATGGAGATTGACTGTGGACTACCGTGCCTTGAACGAAGTGACTCCACCATTGAGCGCTGCTGTGCCGGACATGCTGGAACTCCAGTACGAGCTGGAGTCCAAGGCAGCAAAATGGTACGCCACAATTGACATTGCTAATGCCTTTTTCTCCATTCCTCTGGCTGCAGAATGCAGGCCTCAGTTTGCTTTCACCTGGAGGGGCGTGCAGTACACCTGGAACCGACTGCCCCAGGGGTGGAAACACAGCCCCACCATCTGCCATGGACTGATCCAGGCTGCACTGGAAAAGGGTGAGGCTCCGGAGCACCTACAGTATATC
Organism: Hirundo rustica; assembly: GCF_015227805.2. Taxonomy (NCBI): domain Eukaryota; kingdom Metazoa; phylum Chordata; class Aves; order Passeriformes; family Hirundinidae; genus Hirundo; species Hirundo rustica. Next base: position 24,544,440 of record NC_053488.1, on the reverse strand, counting down.
GATGACATCATTGTGTGGGGGAACACAGCAATGGAAGTGTTTGAGAAGGGAGAGAAGATCATCCAGATTCTCCTGAAGGCTGGCTTTGCTATCAAGAAGAGCAAAGTTAAGGGACCTGCTCGAGAGATCCAGTTTCTAGGAGTAAAGTGGCACGATGGAAGGCGTCAGATTCCCACTGAAGTCATCAACAAGATCACAGCAATGTGTCCACCAACCAACAAAAGGGAAACACAAGCTTTCCTAGGCGCCATAGGTTTCTGGAGGATGCACATTCCTGAGTACAGCCAGATTGTGAGCCCTCTCTACCTGTTCACCCGCAAGAAGAAAAATTTCCACTGGGGCCCTGAACAGCAACAAGCCTTTGTCCAGATCAAGCAGGAGATCGCTCATGCAGTAGCCCTTGGCCCAGTCAGGACGGGACCAGATGTGAAGAACGTGCTCTACTCAGCAGCCGGGAACAATGGCCTGTCCTGGAGCCTTTGGCAGAAGGGGCCTGGGGAGACTCGGGGCCGACCACTGGGATTCTGGAGCCGAAGCTACAGAGGGTCCGAAGCCAACTACACTCCAACAGAAAAGGAAATCTTGGCCGCCTATGAAGGAGTTCAAGCCGCCTCAGAAGTAGTAGGCACTGAAACACAACTCCTGCTGGCACCTCGACTACCAGTGCTGGGATGGATGTTCAAAGCAGAGGTTCCCTCCACCCATCATGCCACTGATGCCACATGGAGCAAGTGGATTGCTCTTATTACACAGCACGCCCGTATGGGTAAACTGAATCACCCTGGGATTTTGGAGATAATTACCAATTGGCCTGAGGGTGAAAACTTTGGCCTCACAGATGAAGAACAAGAGCAAGTGACACGGGTTGAAGAGGCTCCACCATACAAACAATTGCCAGCAGAGGAGACGCATTATGCCCTTTTCACTGACGGTTCCTGTCGTATTGTAGGGATGAACCAGAAGTGGAAAGCAGCAGTGTGGAGCCCCACACGACAGGTTGCTGAGGCCACTGAAGGTGAGGGTGGATCAAGTCAACTTGCAGATCTCAAGGCTGTTCAATTGGCCTTGGATATTGCTGAAAGAGAGGGGTGGCCGAGGCTCTACCTCTATACCGATTCATGGATGGTAGCCAATGCTCTGTGGGGATGGCTGAAGAGGTGGAAAGAGGCTAATTGGCAGCGTGGAGGGAAACCAATTTGGGCTGCTAAGGAGTGGAAAGACATTGCTACCAGGGTAGAGAGACTGACTACCTGTGAAAGTTCGCCACGTAGATGCCCACATCCCCAAGAGTAGAGCTAATGAGGAGCATCGAAACAACGAGCAGGTAGATCGGGCAGCAAAAATAGAAGTCTCAAAGATTGATTTAGATTAGGAACACAAGGGAAAGTTGTTTTTAGCTCGATGGGCCCATGATGCCTCAGGCCATCAGGGCAGAGATGCCACCTATAAGTGGGCCCGAGACCGAGGGGTGAATCTAACCATGGACAGTATTTCTCAGGTTATCCATGACTGTGAGACGTGTGCTGCCATCAAGCAGGCCAAGCGGGTGAAGCCCCTATGGTATGGTGGGCGATGGTCCAAGTATAAGTATGGGGAAGCCTGGCAGGTTGACTGCATCACCCTTCCCCAAACCTGCCAAGGCAAGCGCTATGTGCTCACAATGGTGGAAGCCACCACAGGGTGGCTGGAGACCTACCCTGTGCCCCATGCTACTGCCCAAACCACCATCCTGGGCCTTGAAAAGCAAGTCCTGTGGAGGCATGGTACCCCCGAGAGAATTGAGTCAGACAACAGGACTCATTTCAAGAACAGCCTTATTAACACCTGGGCTAGGGAACATGGCATTGAGTGGGTGTACCATATTCCCTACCATGCACCCGCTGCAGGCAAAGTGGAGAGGCACAATGCATTGTTAAAAACCCAGTTGAAAGCATTGAGGGGGGGATCTTTCAAGAATTGGGAGCAGCATTTGGCAAAGGCCACCTGGTTGGTCAACACCCAAGGCTCCACCAACCGAGCAGGCCCTGCGCAGGCTGAGCCTCTGCATACAATAGATGGAGATAAAGTCCCAGTGGTGCATGCCAGAGGTCTGTTAGGGAAGACAGTGTGGATCAAGTCTGCCTCAAGTTCAGACAAACCCATTCGTGGGGTTGTCTTTGCTCAGGGACCAGGTTGCACATAGTAGATAATGCAGAAAGATGGAACAACACAATGTGTACCTCAGGGAGATCTGATTGTTGGGTGAGAATCATTTACAAACATCACTGTCTGCTGAATGTAATTGCCATTCTCTGTACATTAAACCACGCACAATGAAATAGAAGGAAATGTGTAAGTGAGAGGGTATGTGTTAAGTGTTGAAAATATGAGCAAGTGTTGAAGGTATGAGTAAGAGAGAGAGGAATCCTGCTGCCCTGCAGCCTGGGGCCTGGATTCAGTGGCTCAGTGTGGAACGTGACAGGAGCATGATGGGTATTGCTTGTATTCTTTTTTTTTTTTTTTGTGGGGAGAATGGATGGAAGTTTTATGTGGAATATATATTGGTTCTGTCTGTAAGTCAACGATATGGGGATAAGGGGTGGAAGATGTCCTGGGGTGACTGTGTATCCCCAATCGTCTGTTGGGTGCAGGGGGGAGGGCAAGCGCAGTTTGTTTTTCCCCAGGAAAACTCCGCTCATCCGAGTGACCTTGAAGCGGGGGAGCTGGAACACGGCAAGACGAAAGAAGCTCTGTTGTTTTTTCCCCGGCAGTTAGTTAGTTTAGTGCTAGCGTAGTTAGACGCTGTAGAATAGCTGAAGCCTTTTGCCTTTTTTTTCTTTTTCTTTTTTTGTCCTTTTTTTCCCTTCCTTTTTGCTTTTTTTGCCCTCTCCTCGGAACTGTTCCAACCTCTCCGGACTAAGGACCTGGGGAAGCACCGGGGGCCTCCACAGGGGACCCACCCCACCAAGACCAGCCCTGCACATCTCCTTTTCTCCCAACGCCAGCGGAGACGGAGCGGTGGAGCACAGTGACGACCCTCAAGAGGAGACTTTCTTTAAGTTTGTTATCCCTCCGTAAGCGGCACGAAGCTCTTGTCATCGGGTATTGTGCTGGGAGTGCTTTGCCTATTTAATAAACAGGTTTTTTCCACTTCTCTCTGAGGAAATCTTTTTTCCTGAACTGGTTGGAGGAGGGGAGGGGGGCCCCATGGGAGGGTTTCTCCCAAAATCTGCCTGAAACCACCACATTTGCAAATCTTAATTATTCTGTTATTTTACAAAGATAGTGGTATTTAAGTTATGTTATTTTAGAATAAAGGTTTCTGTTTACTTAGGCATTAGTACTTTCCCCTTTTTTTTCTCTTTTAAAAAAGGCAAAGAAAAGAAAAGAAACAAACAAACAAACAAAAACAATGACAACAACAGCAAAAAAAAATTAACTTTGACATTTCATTTATAGGCATTTTAATTATCTGGATGGTTTCTTTTAAATGCTAGATGTAGGCAGTGAAAAATTGTACTTATAGAAAGAGAAACTGTTTCCAGGAGTTCCTAATTTTCATGTGTTATGAATTTTAATATCTTATGTGGGTCAGGTTTTCACAGGCTTTGAAAAGGGAATACCATGACCTTAAATTATTGTACAGATGTAATAATATTTTTAGTCTCTATTGGTTATTTGTGGGCAGGAGCTCCATTTTGTTTATGCTTCATTTTCCTTATACTTCCTTTCCATGGTATCAGAAAAGCCCCAAGGCTTCAGAGAGCAGGTTATTCCTTTCCTTTTTCCCCCCCCCATACCTCCTAACTTTTAAAAAGACAAATACATGTAACTGTGAAATCCACTAGTCCACGGGGTCAGGAAGTTTTCACCCATTCCTGTCAGTTTGGACTGTTATTTTTGAGATAATGAATCCCTGAACACCCCTCTTGCCGTATCTCCCATTAATAAAGCTGAATTTTTATAGAAACTTTTTTTTTCTATCTCACATCTCTTTTTCCTTCCAATTCATTCTGCTTCTTACATTGTTATGGATGTAGACTACTACTACTGATCTTGCAGGGAGGATTTAGAAATAATTTTATTTACACTTAATTTGGTGCTATTTTTATTACTTTCTTGCCCTTGCCCTTTCTTGCCTTGCCATTTTCTGCCTTTTTGTTGGATTGACAATAGTCTGGAGTCTAAACAGCAGGAGCACCTCTAGGAAATTTAACCAGAACACTGCAATGTCCAAAATCTCATCATCCCAAAACATGGAAACATGTTTCTTCTGTAATTCATAATGATGTGCTTCTTTGGGGCTAAAAAAAAAAAAAAAAAAAAAAAAAAAAAAAAAAAAAAAAAAAAAAAAAAAAAAAAAAAAAAAAAAAAAAAAAAATCTGATTTGAATGATATCAGCATTACTATGGCACCTTTCTCTTGAAGAAGGAGCAATAATGGCTAATTGTAGTACCCAAAATTATTTTTCAAACATGTAGCCGTGGCCTGCCAAGTCTAGTGTGTGGCATCCTTGCCCATGGTGGGGGAGGCAGAACTAGATGATCTCCAATATCCCTTCTGATCCAAATCATTCTATTATTTTGTCATCATTCAGGCAAGGTTTTTTTGGTTTTTTTTCCTTCCCTTTTTACACCACAGAATCAAAAGTGAATTGTATCCAATGTGGGGGTTTTGTTGGAAAAGGCTGAGAAGAAATGTTTGTTTTTGTGACAATAAGACACAGAGGTTGGTGAGTGGTTGCTCTGTCTGAATTGCAAGTTTCCCGCCCCGAACTCTGAAATGGAGTCTGCTGAGATAGGGTAATTTGTCCTTCCTATGTGTTGCCTACCTGACCTTCAATAATTTCAGCCCTTCAGAACACTGTGCCCTTTAAAAGTCTGGGATGGTGGGACAGTGATTCATCTGCTGCTTGGAAACTCATGAGATGTAAATAATAATACATTTCAGTCTATCTGATTTTGAGGAAGAACCATAAGCACGAGTTAGCTTTTCAGAACACAGGTTGATGCATTTTTGATTCTGTGATCCTAGTTTGAAAAGTTAAGTTTAACATTTTTCTTTTTTAACAGGTCGTGATTTTCCTTTTAATTTTACCTTTTCTGCAGCACACTCTGCTTCACTTCAGGCGCATGACTAATCCCTTCAATTGCAGTAACTATACTCAGGTTTTTAATATTATAAGCAACAGCTGGAGGTCTTTTGCCAATCAGAAACATGCATTCCTGAATTGTACAGACATCAGACCTTCACACGTTAGCCAATTTGCACTTTTAGCTATTTCAGGAAAATATGGGTTTAAGTTTGATGATGAAAAACACAAAAATTAAATTTGGAAACAAATCTGTTCTGCCATATTATTTTTTCCAAGTTCACCAAAGGTTAATGATTGAGTTTTTTGCTTTCTTTTATTTTAGTGTTTTATCACATAAATTCAATGCAACATAGAGGCTAAATAATCCCCAAACAACAAACAGGTGTCGTAATGCATTAATTGGGTTAATGTTTCATCGGATTTGTAATGTTTTTTCTTTGTTTCTGTCCTATGACCTGTCCTTGCCCAGCAGTGCCCATGCCCCACACTGAAATGTAACCCAGCCCTGTTCCCCTCCCACTTTATCCCTGATGGGGTGGTGTCTTGTCCCTGCCTCTGGGCCCTTTCCCCTGGGGAAAAAGCCACGGTGGGGGAGGGGCCAGGGCGCTCTGGCCTGGGAAGCGATCGGGGTAGAGACCTCCAGCAAAGCAGGGCAGGACTTGAGAATAAAAGCAGTAAACTCCCAGCCGAAGCAAGAGAGCAGACTCTTTTTGCCATCGGCAGCTGTCTAGTCTCATGGGGTAATACAACAAACAGGCACGTAAACAAACAAACATATGAAACAAAAGAAACAGAACCAAAACTCCCAACAAACAAACAAGCAAACACACAAACAAAAAGGCATAGAAGCAGAGGCTAGTTTTATAGCCAAACCTTGTATTTCACTGAAATTATCTGCTTTATCCAACTCTTAGTCATATATGGTTCATGGAGCAAATAATTGGTTGAACAGAAAGGTGAGAAGTGCACAAAACATAGCTAAGTAGCTAATGAGCAGAGAGTTAATGAGTTTGTTAGTTAGCAATCTGATGAGCTAAGGTTCTCTGCTGCAAATACATAATCTGTAGTTTCCAGATTGTGACTTACCTTTAGCTATTTAAACTACGCTTTTCCTAAAATGTGTTACCTCAAAAGTACTTTTTTTTTCTATCATGTAATAATTAGTATAAGAATCCTTCCCATATTCTCCAATCCACTGTAACTGGGATCATGAAGAACTACTTGGGTACAGAACAATTTAACCAAAAAATTAAATTAATTTGTTTGACCTGGAATCTTTTTCTTATCCTGTAATTCTCAAGATATGGTAACAGTACAATAAGTAGAGCTAGAAATTAAACAGAATTCTTATCCAAAGCACAATGAGCCCTAAAAACATCAGCAGACCCACCTGTGAAGTACATTATCTGCCATGCTAGCAGGGTTTCCTAATGGACTTTTACTTTTCTCATCCCCATGAAGACTTTTGCTATGAAACAGAAGATGACCACAGAGTTGAATGGGTTTTAAGGCACAGTGTCTATATGGTTAGTTTTATAAAAATGCCTAGCATGTTTGAAATTAGGTCTGGCCTCACGAGAGAAAAAAAAAAAAAGGACAAAAATTTGGAAGAATATGTTCCTCAATTTCTTTAACTATCTGCTCTTTCTCATGTTGGGATATATGACTTTCAAGTGTTCTTCATCCTCATATTTATGAAATTATTCCTCCAAATAAGGTACAACTCTTCATATTTTATTTTATGTTGGTTTATTTTATGGTTTTATCAGATTTTGTTTTTCTTTAAAATAGGTTTTCAACATTAAAGAATTGTGACATAAGAATGTGTGAAAAATACTGCATGAACATATAATTATTGCTGTGTTTATCCACTTGGCCTCTTGTCCCTTCCCTTAATGTCTCCTGGGCTATTTCCTATCAGGTGTGGGTGCCAAAGCTCTAGGAGACCTCACAGGCTTTTGTGAAAAGTACGTGCAATAAAAGCTTCAACATATTACAGATAACCACTGTATGAACTCAATTTTTATCTCAAGGGTGATGAATGCCTTAACAGAGGGGAACAAAAAATGTGGGCTTCTCATCTTACAAGAAATCAAAAAATTAGATGTGACATGCAGAGCTGTAAGAAAAAAAAAATTACATTATTCATTTCCTCTGCTAATAGAGAAATTGATCTTGATAGTCCTGTAAAAGTTGGGCCTCTGGTCATAGCTTGTCCCCACTGTAATCAACAGAGAATGTCTGCTTTCTCATATGGCATCTCAGGCCTTCGGAAGATAAATCTCTAAACTAGGTGAGAAGATTAGCTCTGAAGCTATTCATCCCTGACATCTGAAGGAAATTTAATCTCCTAGAAAGAACCAAAGCGGTAAATTTAAAAGGTTTAGGTTTCAGACAACTTGTTGGGGGTTATGTTGGGTTTGGGGTTTTTCTCCCCTATAGAATTTTCCCCTATAAGTTGCTAAGAGACTAAATACTGATGCTTAGAGAGTGCTTGACCCACACAAAGAAGTGGCCAAGGGAGGAGGAAGACCATGTAAGTTTGTGGGAGGGAAAAGGACAGGGCTGAGGGAGCTGAGCATTCGCTTCCTGCTCTCAGCATCAGAGAGTATGGTCGGGTAGCTGCTTGCTGCAGGAGGAGTCCACTGTTAATGGAGGGTCTGATCCTGGGAATTCTACCATCATCCATCATCTGCTTGTGTGCCCAGAAATCCAGAGCCCCCTTTGCCTGCCCTGCTGGAGCTGGGCCAGCCCTGCCCAGCCGTCACGGCTCCTTCAGCACTGCTCACTTTGCCAGGACACCCCCCTGCCTGCTTCCCCCTTTGCCTGCCGGGGACATCCTGCTGTTCCATCCACCAGCCCGGGAGTTTCCACCATTCCAGCTTAGTGCTCTCGGGGTCCCAAGAGATCAGACTGCCCCGGGCTTTGTGAAACAAAGCCCCTCAAGGTTCCTGGTTCTGTTTATTATTAATGCTGTAGTTGCTGTTGTTTGTTTGCCTTCGTATACTTACCAGTAAAGAACTGTTATTCCTTTGCTCATTGCTCTGCCTGAAAAGCCTCTTTAATCTTCTAAATTATAGTAACTTGGAGGGAAGGGATTGGAATTCCCCATTCCTAGAGAGGACCTGCCCTTCCCTAGCAGATACCTGTCTTTCAAACCAAGACACAAATGAGGCTGGAAGAAATGCAAAGGGACAACTGAGTGAGCTGAGTGGCCTCCCTAACATGGGTGGTAAAAGTATCTCCGCATGTCCTTTAGTATTCCACAAAGGGAACTGAGAGTGAAGCGGAACAATGTTCCGGAAAACACAACTTATGAGGAAACAGTAAAAGATTTGCTGATATTTTTGCTCAAGAAGTGAGGGATTTGTAGGCAGTGCTGCATGCAGGACAGTCATCTTCTTTCTGTATCTGGAGTAGAAACTGAGAGTTGTGGAGAAGTTGAGATAACAGAAGAAAACCCGCAACTTTTGAAAATGGAGGATTTAAAGCATTAATGAGGTATCATTAATTAGAGGATGATACAAAAATGACTGAGGTCTGAGGATACTGGAGATATAACTAATTCCACATTATCTTAGGGAAATATGCTAGATAAAGTCTCAGGATCATTTGTTGCCTTGTTTTCTATGATTCTGAGAGGAATATGTCAGCAAAAATACTTTAAGTATGAATACTGGCAAACTAGTGCTGAATTTAAAAGCAGAATCAAATAATTGATTTCCTATTTTCTTAAACATGATACAAGGGAACCTAAGTAGTTTTAATACTGCTGTGTTTTGTTGTGGTTTTTTGGTTGTTGTTGTTTTGTTTTTAACTTTTTTTTTTTTTTTTTTTTTTAATGGGACAACATTGGTCTTGGGGGGGGGGGGGGGGGGGGGGGAAGAAAATTCCCCCCCCGCTCCCAACCGAACAAAACTATGATAGCCAGGATATGAAAGAATCACTGAGATGTCCCTGTCCTTAATGAGAAATCACAAGGAAGATTGCTGCCACTGCTTGCCTATATGCTCTGACTTATCAGTTGGTCTGGGAGTTTAGGCTCCTGTGATATTGAATGAAGATTATAAGCCAGATGGGCCACAAATTCTGTCAAGCCTTCTTGGCAGCTGTTCTCATTACAAAAGCCAGACAGCCTTTTCCAAAAATAAGAATGTGAAGCAAATTGGGCTTATAGACCCTTATAATGCAATTGCACGCAGAGATGGGGACCTGAGCAGGCAGGCAGAAATATTATTGATGGCTGCTGAAAACAGGGAATAAGATGTTATTAAGCCAAGTCAGAGATAGATATCGATAGCTAATATAAAGCCTTTATTGGTTTACAGGCTCCAGGAAAGAGGGCTCAGAGCTTCGACCCTTTGCTTTGCTTTTAATTTCACTAGAGATGCAGGGTTTATGAATAAAACATATCTTCACTCATGATTCTGATATTAGTCACTGCTTTCTGTGTCCCTCATTCTCTCAGAGCAAGCAACATTCACTAACTGCATAAACTTTGAAAGCTCTGTTTTACAGAGTTGGGGATGGATGCAAACTGACAATAAGGGAGTAGTTTGTGAGGAGAGAAAGAGAGAAAAAAATAATACAAAAAGAAAAAAAAAAGTGAATGATAGATTAGAAATAAGACAAATTGGATTAAAAAGAGAAAAGAGGAATGCAAGCAAAGCTCTGAAAGACATAACAAGATAAGAATGGATGAAAAAAATGGCTGGAAGAATTCACATTTCTTTCCTTCTGTGACAAGGTGTTCTGCTTCTGCTTTACATCTGTGTAGTGGTTTCATGTTCACTAAATTTTGGTCTTGGTACATACTTTTTCTGTGGGAGAGAAACTAGAAGAAAAAACAAAGCAGGCTTAACTTTAAAATTAACAAATAGTTTATTAACATACACTAAAAGAATAGAAAAAAAGAAAGTTGGAAACAAAAAACCTAAAACAGAATGAAACTTCAAAAACACTCTTCCTTCTCTTTGCAAACTGTTCTTTTTTTGCAAAACAACATAAAGAGACAAAACTTGTAATTTTCAGTCAGTTTCACTATCTGACAATAGTCTTTCATCAATTCATTAGGGGAAGAGTACCTTTCAGAGTCATGGATCCCACTGACAACTTAGAACAGTTCTCTTGTGGGTTTTAAACTGTCACAAAAACAACGGCCAGGAGAAACCTGCCTTTGTGACCCTCCCAGGAGCAGTTTCCCAAGCTGCTGATGGGTCATGGGTCTTAGACTTTTGCATACTGGGGTATCACCTTTTAAAGATGAATAACTCCAAAGCAAAGGATTCTTCATCTCAAGGTACAGAGATATTTTCTCACTTCACTGGCGCAGGGGGTTTCTTTATCTCTGTTCAAGCATCTTATAAGATATCACTTAGTTCATCACAAACACTTTTGCTCAAATTCACACACACAAATTAAAACAATCATCTCCCCAAATGCTTATCTTTCCCATTATTTAAAAGAATGATCTAAATATAGAGTTCATTTTCATGGCTCAACTAAGAATAAAACAACTAATTCTTCAACTTTCTGTCCTAGTAGTCTTCTTACTCTTGCTCTACTGACTTCTTGCTGTTTTTTCTTTATGTTCACTCTATCTTTTCCTACTCTGTCAGAGAAGGGCTAAGCTAAGGGAAGCTTCATGTTGCTAAGAAAGAGTTAAATCTGCCCAGAGTTTTTGTCTCTCTCTCTGTAGCTAGAGGTGTTAGATGTTCAAGGCCGCTCTGGTGAGGGAGGCAGAACTCACAGAAACATCAGAGTTCAGAGCACTCGGGCAGTCCGGAATCACAAAAAACCAGGCAGGATCATAAATGCCTCCTCAGCCTACTCCTCGGAGTAAATCAGGGTGGCTTCATCCCAAATGGTGCCCATAGCTCTGATCAGGGGCCCAGCAGAGATCTCTCCCTGCTCCAGAGAAGTCTGAAGAAAGTAGTTGTTGTAAAACAGCAACCTCTCCTTCCCCCCTGCCCCTTTCACCTGGGAGCCGATGGAATCCAGCCAGGCCTCAGGCCAGCTCCCCACAAAAGGGGGGAGCAGCAGGCCCAGCTCGATGTTACCTGTCTCTCTCTGGCCAAAGGCAAGAAGAAAAAGGACCCACCTACAGGAAATTCACGGGGTTTTAATGGTACTACCCAAAGTCACAGCTAACAATTTCAGTGGTCAGAACAGACGCCAGTATTCCAACTAACTCTCTGATAGGTTGCTGTCTCTTTCAAAGAAATTCCCAGGTCCTGACCTGGAGAATTATTCTACATTCTTCTATAACTAAAAAAACAAACTGTACTAACCCATGACAATCTGATACTCTCCATCTGAATTTACAGAAAATACAAGACTTTCAGAAAGTAGTAGAGGGATTTCTAAAGCCATGTTGTGCTTAAGTTGAGTCTATATCCTATTAACTCTGGTGAATCCATAAGCATACACGTAATTATGAATAGTGATGCTTAAAGAGCTTTGGAACATGTCACACACTTCTCAGACACTGTCCTGAATAACCTATGAAATATCCCTAGAATTAAGAGCATTAACAAGGATTGGGAGAGAAGATATGTGAAAGAGATAAAATAAAAATATTTTATACTCAGTGTTACAAATTTTTGACAACCCAGGCCAGCAACTATATCTCATCTGGTCTGGGTGGTGCAGCAGAACATGTGAATCCTGTACTCTACTCTCCTGGTTTTGGCTGGGATAGAGTTAGTTTTCTTCCTAGTAAATGGTACAGTCTTGTGTTAGGGATTTAGTCTGAGAATAATGTTGATAGCACACAGTTGTTTTAATTGTTACTCAGCAGTGCTTACTCTAATCAAGGAATTCTCAGTGTTCTGTGCTCTTTCAGGAAGCAGGTGAACATGAAGCCAAAAGGTCAGCGTGGCCAGGAGAGTTTACCCGAACTGGACAAAGAGATATTCCATCTCATAGAGCCTCATACTCAGTTATAAATTGAGGACACTTGGTCAGTTGTTGCTCTTGGATGGGCTGGGCATCCAGTCAGTGGGTGGTGAGCAATTTTTTCTAGTGAATCACTTGTTTCTCTTGGATTTTATTTCTATCTCCTTGTATTCCTGTCTTCATTGAGTCTCACTTTTCATTAAGATTCTATTACTACTACTACTACTACTACTACTACTACTACTATTATTATTGTTATTATTGTTATTATTATTATCATCATTATCATCATCACGTATTATTTTATGATTCATTTAATAAACTGTTCTTATCTGAACCCACAAGTTGTATCTTTTATCCATACACCATTCCCATGCCAATGTGGGGGCAGGGAGCAAGTGAGTGGCTCCATGGTATTTAGTTGTCAGCTGGGGTGAAGCCAATACACCACCTTAGAACAGCACAAAATTTGGCTGTAAATACTGCTAGTAATGCTGTATTTGTTCATAGTTTGTTTTTTCCTCTGCTAGAAAATACCCAGGGTAAGGGCCTAGTTTTGCTGATGAAGCTGTAGACCAAGCCTCTTTTTTTTTTTTTTGACTCAAAAGTTCAAAATGCTCCAAGGTCCCCCAGTTTAGGTACAGACAGGGTAGTTTCAGTTCCCATGTCTCATCCAGAACAGATCTACTTAGATGTATGAAAATAGAATTAAGATCCTTTCCCTACAATTTAAGCTGTTCAGAACACACATAGACTAACATAGCAATATATTTGAGGTAGTGGATACTCCTCCAAACTGATGAGTAAGGAAGGAAATGGCATTGGCTTATTGTTCACAGCCAAGGAAAGGACAAGCAACAGCTACAAACTTCTCATGCTTTTGACTAAAACAGGATTATATTTTGCCGCAGCTGAGAAGAGGTGTGGCTTACAGGGCATAGCCAGACCCTAATGTTATTCAATACCACCCATGTTATTGCTGAGGGTGGTGAAAAGGGATTCTTATCCACTTCTAAGTAGAAGAGTGTTCCTTCTAGTGGAATAAAACATGGTGGGGAAGACCCAATCAATATTTGTTTATTGTTTCAGATTTTTTTGTGTGTAAATAATGTATTTTTCCTATACCTTTTGTTATTAATATTTTGACTGTTACTGTTCATTTTCTTATCTCATTGCAGTTTCCAATAAATTGCTTTTGTCTTAACATGTGATCTCTACCTTTTTTCCTCCTGTTGAGGGGGTAGGGTGGAGCAGCTGATGGTCTTTCTAGTGGGAAGAAAGACTAAACCGGGGAACACCTTTCCTAAGACGCGACACTACCTCCAAAAATTGAAACAAAACAAAAACAAAAAGCCCACAAAAAAACCTGGGGAATGGATTGATGAGATCAGATTTGGATAAAATACTGAAGGTGGACATAAATGAATTTATCATAAGAGAAGCAGAAATTCTAAAATGCAGATTTTGTGGTCCTACAAAATCTGTATGAAATAGTTACTTCCTACTAAAAGTCTGCCTGCTCTTCCAGCACAGCTATGCATTTCACCCCTGTGGAGCTAATGACATTTTTGGGGGTATGGACAGATATTTTAGAACACCTTCAGGCACAGAGAATAACTACATACTGATATTAATGATTTTTCAGTGATCTAATCACAGAAGTTATAACTTTGAACACTTCTTCAAACACAAATTGTGTAAGATTTTTCCCCTCTTTTTAGTGGATTGTTGCAAAATAAGAAATCCACATTTCCCTTCAAACCTGAAGTACTGAAGTTTTTATTAACTCTGTGATCTTTAAACACTGTTGTCATAGTTATGTCCCAAGATATGTAGAAGTTAAGAAATAACTACTTTAGGTTTTAGGATGCTCATTTGAAAAGTGCCAGGATAAAAGAAACAGTGTCATTCAGCCTCTGCTTCTCAAATGAAAATAATAGTTGAAATTTATGCCAAATTCAAAAAACTAATCAACCACCCTTTTGATGAGGTTATTATGCAATCACTACACTTTCTTCCAGAACATTTATGAAATCACTGACGATGCCATCCAGTTTTCATAAGTATTAGTTCAGAAAATAGACTATAATTCCACCACCTCTCTCCCTCCCTTTCTAGTGTGTTATAATTAAAAATGAGCCTCAATGCTGTTTTGCTTTTTGGAGTTTTAAAGTCAGAACCAAGGCTGCTTTTCCATCTTCCGTTCACTTAATAAATTTTATGGAAAACAAATCAGGTGTTAAAATAATCACTTGGGTTTCAGGCTCTACTTTCTTGTTTTTTAGTCTTCCCATTTCTGGGAAATAAGGATGATAACACCTTCCCTTTCTCCTTATTTTGCAAGGGCTTCCAATTATGTGCAACCTTCAAAACAAGCTATTTCCTAAATAGAGAGAGGAAAGAACTGTCTGTCTAAACAGAAAAACTGGTCCTCTGAGTTGCATCTATTTTTGGCCTACTGTGAAATGTAGTGGAGAATCTCTGGCACAGGTTGCCCAGAGAAGGTTGCCACCTGTGAACTCTCCAACTTTAGAATTCTTTACAGTCAGGTTGGATGGGACTTGCAGTAGCCTGGTCAAGTGGAAGGTGTCCCTGTCAGTGGAAGGATTTGAAATACGTAATCCTTACAAGTCCCCTCTAACCAAAACTATTATAGGATGTTAGGGTTCTACAACACTAAAAACACAGTTCAAGCAACAGTAATAAATGAGTATTGCAGGAGTGCTCAGTGAATTTTAGAGAGCTTTAGCTGAACTAATGGAGAATATATCAGTTTTACAGAATCACAAAATCAGTTAGGTTGGGAAAGACCTCTGAGGTCATTGAGTCCAATCCACGACTGGACACCACCATGTCAACCAGACCATAGCACTAAGTGCCATGCCCAGGCTTTCCTTAAACAACCTCCAGGGACAGTGACTCCAACACCTCCCTGGGCAGTCCATTTCGAAGTCTAATCACCCCTTCTGTGAAGAAATTCTTCCTAATGTCCAACCTATACCTCCCATAGCACAGCTTCAGACTTATGTCCTCTCATCCTGTTGCTGGTTGCCTGGGAGGAGAGACCTACCCCCATCTGGCTGCACCCTCCTGTCATATAAGGTCTCTGAGGCTTGCCTCCTCTCCAGGTTAAACAGCCTCAGCTCCCTCAGCTTCCTCAGCTGCTCCTTGTAGTGCAACTCCTACGACTTTGCAGACCCTTCCTGAGCTCCATTGCCCTTCTCTGGACACGCTCCAGCACCTCAAATGTCCTTCCTGAATGAAGGAGCCGAGAACTGGACACAGCACTCAAGGTGTTGCCTCACCAGTGCCCAGTACAGGGGTCGAATGACTTCCCTGGTCCTACTGGCCACACTATTGTTGATACAGGCCAGGTGCCTTTGGACTTCCTGGCAACTTAGGAACATCTGGGCTCAAATTCAGCTGCTGTTGACCAGCACCCCCAGTTTCTTTTCCTCTAGGCAACTTTTCAGCCATTCTGCACCAGCCTGGAGTTAAACGAGGTTGTTGTGCCCGAAGTGCAGGACCCAGTATTTGGTCTTGTTGACCCTCAAATAAGGGGCCTCAGGCCATTGATCCAGCCTGTCCATGTCCCTCTGCAGAGCCTTCCTGCTCCAAACCAGTTCAACCCTCCTGCCCAATTTGATGTCATCCACAAATTTCCTAAGGGTGGATTTGATCCCCCCATCCAGATCAATATCAATAATGATATTGAACCTTGAATAAAGGTTTGACTATGACAATATGCAGACCAAAGTTTTCTTCAGGAACAGATTGCTGCAATCAGTCATCTGAATGAAACATACTCCAAAATGTAGCTCAAACTTTGAACATGAGATGATCCAGAAAACACGCTTTATAGCACTGTGGCAAAGTCACCGAGAAGCACAACTGGAAAGACAAGATTTTACCCTAAGAACAAATCATGGCATCTGCCCTACAGTATAAACAACCAATGAAGGCAGCTGAGAAGACTTAGCCAATAGCATGACCGGGGCTGTGATTTGGTCTTGCATTAAATTATTTTAAATGAAATGCAAATATATTAGGGGGAAAAAAAAAATAAATAAAGAAGAAGATACAAAGAGATCAGTACCTTCCAGTGCCACAGAAACCCACCTGCTTCATAGTTCCCAGCATGTGGCACTGTCCTCTATAGAGATACTTTTTTTTTTTTTTTTTTTTTTTTTTTTTTTTTTTTTTTTTTTTTTTTTTTTTTTTTTTTTTTTTTTTTTTTCCCCAGCAGCAGTGACTAAATGTTTCACTACCACAGCTGCTTTTTGGCTCAGCTGCTGCTGCTGCTGCTGCTGGTTGTTACTTCAATTTCTCTTTTCATTTTAGATTTCAGTGGCCCCTTTCCCATTATACTGAGTAATATATGAGTCTGAATGATGTGTAATGGGAAACTGATGTTATGTGTGTACTTTATTGACACAACTGACAAGAAAAGCCTTAGCCTACAGCTCTAAGTAGTGTAATTTATTGTTCACCATCCCCTACTCACCCACATATAATAGCAAATGAGAGAAAAAGAAAGCAAAATTGTAATATTACTCTTTCCCCAAATACATAGAAATAAACAAACCAAAGTGATTAAACCTGAAATAAGTGTTTCCTGTCTCTTGCACTGCATGACTAGAGAGTAATGTGTAAAATTTTGCACCCAAATAGAGAAAGTGGATGAAGCCCCACTTCTTTTCATTGCTTGATTATAACTTGAAATGCTTTTCTCTTCAGGGATGAATGTCAGCTCACATTTTGTTTCTCTGTTCCACAAACACCATACTTGTACACAGAATATAGTAATAAATTGAATTAAATTTTATTAAATCAAACAAATTGAATGATATTGAATGATGGTAGAGACACTGACAGCATTGTCTAATGATCATTAACATGGTTTAAATGGGTAGGTAAAGCTGTAATAATCAGCAGTATGATGTGGTGTGACTTTCAAAATATGGTAAATTGTTCATTATTGTTGATCTCCTTATAACCCACTGGGATAGAAATCTTGCTTTAACAAGCATAAAACAATACCACGATGGGGACAGGTGTCTTGTGTGTTGAGTTCTATGTCTCTATTCTGCAGTGGTACATTATTCGCTTCCCAGATTCTGTGTGTCCAACAGCTACTGTTGGCATGCAGCTATGCTACTTCTTCAATGATTCTGCATAGTGCAAAAAGTTTCTGGTAGGGTTAAATCAGATCATCAGTTGCTGTGGCAGGTAAATACAAAATGCATCAATGCAACAATTTCCTGCAAAAATAATCTAAAAATCTCTGAGTTTCCAAATTAAAGATAATCTCCAAGGTGTGATGTGTGTGTATGCGTATACAAAAGAAAATCAGAATATTTTTTGCATTTTTCCCTTTCAAGCCATTTTTACTATTTTATGTCTCCTTCAGGAATTTAGAAAACTTTGATTATGACTTTTCTGCTTTGTCTCCCTTCTGACCCATGGGCTTTTCCACCTTTATATATGAATATTAGATTCATTGGGTTTATAACCACTTTATCTTGTGGATAAGTAATCTGACCTGCATGAGTCACAGCACAGGCTTTTATTGTTCCTATGCCTAATCCTAAAACCTGTCATTGAACTAGAACACACATTGGTGAAAGGCAATTAGTTTTGACAAAGATTTCAAGATTTCAGCAGTGAAGAATCCATTCATTATAAGGGGTGAGTAGAGACGCTCTGGAAAGATGTCTGGGGATTTGCAGTTAAAATAGGAGTAAAATAGGAGTAAAATCTATTTTTTACATCTGAAAGATTGAATTTGTTCTCCTTCTTTGGCATCATTCATAGCACATTCTGTGGTGGTGCAGAACTGTTTTATTAGGTTTTTATAAGAAGTTTATGTTATGGTTCATTTCACTGTATCCCCAGTGTTGTAACCCTTTTTGTGTTGTCTGTATAACAAGGTGTTTTGTGTCAGTCCTCCCACCCCCCTTGCTCTGGGGCAGCCTGTCTGTCTCACCAGGAGCCCTCCCAGATTGCGAAATCTCAGGAAGAGGGCTTCAGGTGATAGGTCCCCTGGGGTGAATTCCTTTTGCTTTGGATTTTAGTGGTCCAAGGCTTGGGGGTGGGCACACCTTGTTACCCCCTGAATCCCCTGATTTGTTTTCTTGTAGTATCCTCCCTGGAACCCGCCCCCCACTTATAGGGGGTAGGAGGGAGGAAAAAACTCTCTCTCAGCGTCTCAGCCGCTCAGCTCCTCAGCTCTGGAGCTAATAAACATCTTTTAACCTGCTAAGCTGAGAGCCAGCCTTTTCTCTTCTGCTGCTGTTGCTGTCACAACACTTTTGGGGTCCAGCTGCTAAGCCGAGAAGCCGAAACAAACCGGGACCATTCTGTGGCTGTGTTGACTCGAGCTAGCCAGAGGTCAGCTCCTGCCCGGAGCGGGACGGAACCAGACACAACATTCAAACTGAATTTTCGATGTTCTTTGATTAGTAAAAAGAGTCCGTAACTTCTGCATTTAAAAAAAAAAACACAAAAAAAACCCCCAAAAAACAGAAAGGATACTTCCTTTGTGAAATTATTCTGCTTTCCTCAAGTTTCTTTGGGCTTCTTTTAAAATTCAACTAGTTAGAAGACTAGAATATTTCACACATTTCTCCATTTCAAGATGCTCTTTCCAGAGTGAAACTAGGAAAATATAGTACTATTCTTTCCTCCTCCAGTTCCTTCATACTCACATAGTTTCTCACATTGCTGGAAAGCCATTAGAAAAGATAAGAAAAAAAATCTAAGTTATTGTATTACTTTATAAACACCTTATCCTAGAAATGTTTTAATACTCACTATTTAAGAGCATAAAACCACGCAATGAAAATTTTCAGGAAAGAAGATCTTGCCATATTTTAATTAAACAAACAAACAAACACCACCAAAACCAAAATCAATGTTATTTATAATATATGTTGCTTAGATTTTGTCTGGGCAATATTTCCAACAGAAACTAACTTTGGGAAATTGAAATATTGGAGTTCTTTCCTTAATTTATATAAATGATTATGGAATGTCACCAGGGGACTATAGTTTTTAATGTTCCCAGTGATGCTTGCTTTTGAATGAAAGAGACATGTGGTGCCCAAAGGACTCTCCTTGACCATTTCTCCACCATTTCTTAGTCATTCCTTGACCACTCCTTATTCGCATATTTTCCAGGTTCCCACAGTAGATGACATGAAAAGCTCATTGGCGTGATACAGGATATAGGCTTTTATGAGCCTCATGAATTCAAAATTCAGCCAATTAATGATTTCAAGATGGAAAGGATAAACTCTTCTTTATCACAGAGAGCTTACATTGTCATAGAAGAGCAATGGACATCTCCACTGTCTCGGAAAAAGGAAAAGATGTCTTAAAGCCCCTTGGAGATATCACTCTCAAATCCATTCAAAGGAAAACAGTAGTGTGACATCCTGTTCTCTAAGACGCTATTTAAAATCATAGTGAGGAAAATACTACGTGTTATGGGTTTAGCAAAGCAATTGAACAAACCCTTAGGTGCCTTCCACTTGCATTTATCCAGCATATTCCTTCAGCCATGGCATGGGCCATCTCCTCAGGAGGAATGATCCGAGAGGGGTGATCTGGGGCAGAGGTTTGAGAGGATAGATCAGAAATGTTTTGCTCCAGGAGTTCTGACCCACAGTAACAGAGGGATGTGGGTGCTTTGATTGCACAGGATTCAGACAAATAAAAGTGGGAGCTCAGAAAAAAATAATGAAGGAAGAGGAACTACAACAGCTGAGACACTATGGTGACTCCACAACGTTAGTTATTTTGGAAATCAACCTGTGAGCCTGTATTTTCTGTGTGTTGTCAGGAGGCAGGTATAATCCATCTGGTTAGATAACCTTCATCTGACATCTGACATTCTGACATTCTGACATTTCTTATTTTTGAGTAAACTTTTAATTTCTTTTTTTTTTTTTTTTTTTTAAGTGGAAATATTGAGGCATATAAATTTAGGATAAAGACTCATTCATGGGATATAAGGAGTTAAAGATATATAGAAGGATACTGAGCATAGGGTGGTTTTCATATAAATTGTTTTAAGGAAAAATGGTTATAATAGAGCTAAAGTAAATATGGGTGAAACAAGAAAACACCACAAGGACACTGGTGATCACAAAGAAGTTCTGCTAGAAACTAAATAATGTAAAAAGAAGGTGGTTTCATTTATTATTTTAATTTTCATTTCATTCTTAACCCTTGTGGTTTTTAAATTTTAGCTTCTCTCACTCAAACTTTTCTACACGGCCTGCTTATAAGTATTCTTTGAAATAATAATAATAATAATAATAATAATAATAATAATAATAATAATAATAATTATTATTATTATTATTATTATTATTATTATTATTATTGAAGAATTACAGAATCACAGAATGTGCAGGTTGGAAGAGACCTTCAAGATCATCGAGTCCAACTCATACCCTAACACCTCAATTAGATCATGGCATCAAGTGCCATATCCAATTCTTTTTTAAACATGCCCAGAGATGGTGACTCTACCACCTCCCCAGGCAGACTATTCCTTATAGTACCTTATAGTACTTATAGTATTCTTATAGTACCTTATCACTCTTTGCATGGAAAACATTTTCCTAGTATCTAACCTATTTTTCTCTTGACACACCTCAAGACTGTATCCTCTCATTCTATCAATTGCTGCCTGGAAAAAGAGACCAACCCCAGATGTCTACAACCACCCCTCAGAAAGTTGCAGAGAGTGATAAGGTCACCTCTGAGTCTCCTGTTCTCCAGGCCAAACAACCCCAACTCCCTCAGTTGTTCTTCATACAGCTTTGTGCTCCAAGCCCCTCACCAGCCCTGTTGCCCTCCTCTGGATGCGCTCAAGCATCTCAACGTCCTTCCTAAACCGAGGGGCCCAGAACTGGACACAGCACTCGAGGTGTGGCCTCACCAGTGCCGAGTACAGGGGAAGAATGACCTCCCTGCTCCTGCTGGCCACACCATTCCTGATCCAGGCCAGGATGTCATCGGCCTTCTTGGCCACCTGGGCACACTGCTGGGTCAAGTTCAGCCAGATGCTGACCAGGTCCCTTTCCTCCTGGGCACTGTCCAACCCAGGGCCGGACAACCTGGCCAACCTATAATGCTGCAGGGGTTTATTGTGGCCAAAGTGCAGGACTCAGCACTTGGACCTATTAAACTTCATCCTATTGGATTCTGCCCATCCATCCAACTGTTCCAGATCTCTCTGCAGAGCCATCCTATCTTCCAACAGATTGACACACACCCCCAGTGTCATCCGCAAATTTACAATTTCTCTTCCCAGAACTTCCTGGAACTTCCCAGAACTTCCCAGAACTTCCTGGAACTTCCATTCCCTTCCCAGAACTTCCCTTCCCTTCCTGGAACTTCCCAGAACTTCTCTTTCCAGAACTTCACGGAACTTCCTTTGCCAGAACATCCCTTCCCTCCCTTTATCAAAACAGTTACATTTGTCTGGGCACCAGAGACACCAGAGAAAGCTTTTGACAAATCTCAGTCTCTTATATAATTTTATGATGTGACTCTATTTTTTAGTTCATTTCAGCAATTTTTAAAATATTTTACTTTCAAAAGCTTTGAGATTTAAAGTGCATTAATTATGTTAGAGTGTAACACATACATTCCTCTTAATCCAATGTCTTGCTGTTGTGCCTCTGTCTTCAGGAGAATCATTCTGTGTTTGGTTTGGGGTATTTTTTGGTGGGGAGTTGTAACAACGTGGAAGGGATGGTGAGATGCTGCTACTCTCTCCAAAAACCATCTTCTCAAGAAGCCGCTTGGGTGGGCACACAAACAGTCACTTAATCTGCACTCACATACCACACGGCTAACTCAACGATGAAGAGACAGGAAGGGTCTCCTGTATAGTGTTCCAGTGGGGTTTATTGGAGACACAAGCCAAAGGAGTCCAGTGACAAAAGACAGAGATCAAAATAATGTCCAGGGTTAAGTATGGGGTCAGGGGCCAATGATCTGAGGATACAAGGGTGATACGAGGGCAGGGCAAAGGACAACAACCTACAGGGAATATGGGGGTGGACAATCAGCGATGCCACAACCAATGGGAAAATAGCGAAAGGAGAAACCTCGAGCTGGGGACATATATGAGCAACAGAGGTGGGCAAGGCCCACAGGCCAAAGGGAAAAGGAAAACTGAGGTAGATTAACATAGTGCTGCAGAGCTCTCTTGGGGGAAGAATTTTTCTCTCACCCTAAGTACTGAGGCATTCTCAAAGCCTTTGGTAGATTCCTCCAGGGCATTGCCCTGGAAATTCCCCTTATAGGCTCAAGGGCATCCACGGGGAGTTATTCATTTTTTATCAGCACAAGCTTTTTGATTCATCATTATATTACTCAGGCAAATCTCCTTGCAAGCAGTCCACATCACTCACAGTGCAATAATGTCCATTACCTTAAACAAACAAACCAACCAACCAAAATCCAAAAACCAAAAACAGAACAATAATTAAACAGAAACCACAAATAAATTTTAAAAAACCAAACAAATCAAAACAAATAAATAAAAAAAACCAACAACAAAAAAAAAAAAAAAAAACACACACAAAAAAATCGCAAAACAATTCAACAAACTAGTCCCCCCCAAAAACTCATGGTATCCATATCAGTGCATGAGGAACTTCTTGGGATTTTGTGGCTGTCTCTTTGTGGCAAGCAGTGTGGCACTTTTTTTTTTTTTTTTTTTTTTTTTTTTACTTTGATCCAGGTTATATACCTGGGGCAAACCCATGAATCTTTTTGAACTCAGAGCTATATCTGCTGCTTACATATCTGCTTTGTGTCTTGTGTCCTGGTAAATCAAATGAGGACTTTATCCTATTGGTCATTCTATGCAAAGGACTAATTGCCACAAGAACTTTTAAGTGGCATGCTTACCCAGGAGAAGTTATTGAGAAAATGTGACATGATTCTGCATGTTGTTGTATTTTCATCCAAGGAAAAGCAACATTCCAGGGTGACTAAGACCTTTTCTGACATTAGAGTAGTGCAGTGAGACCTCTCTCACAAGTTTTTTTGACACCACTTGCTACATCTATTCTTATAAGTGAAAAACACCTGGGATTCTTCTCAGGCACTGAAAGCAGCAGAATGAGCCTGACCAGTAATGGCTTAACTTGCTTATCCTCTGAGAGAAAGTAATTGCATGTGAACTACTCATTAGAAATCATCTCTGGCTTAAGGTAACTCCTTATCCATGTCTGAGAATTGATTCAGGGAGTTCTAGATGACTTAGGTCAAAAATATGTCACAGACAGGTCTTAGTATATCATGCTGAAGCTGATAAGGTTCCTGTGTCCAGATATATTCCCTGGCACTAAACAAGCTCAATTTATTTGTACAGATATTGCTACAGGATCCTTGATAAAAATATGGATTTACTATTATAGTGTGATACACAAATGTCTCATGCTGCCATCTGTCTTTCAACCTAGATGCTTCTGAAGATACTGAGCAAGAATAAAATATGGTTCCTAGAATAAAATTTCTTTTAAGGAAACAATTGCTGTGTATTCTGTAGATATATTTGAGAACATGATTTAATCCACTGAAATTGAGGATGAACACACTGTCCCAATGCAATCACCTCTCCAGTAAAACATGCAGCTGCTGAAGGAAATAAAGAAAAGGATATGTAGCCCAGATTCAGACCAAACTCATTTTCCATGGCATGACTCAGTTCCTGTCTTCTATGAATGTTGTCTCAGTGTCAGGTAGTGTCAGTGCCAGTTATATTCCCTTCAGTGAGCCACAAAAAGCACCTACAGCATTTTGTGCACTCAACCTGGAGGCAATCTGCTAACACTCAAGTGCTCATTGAATGGAAAATGATGCAACAGTTGGCTAGCTGGGAACAATATACCATGCAATAAACAATGTGTTTTTTTCTGTTTTCTCTTCTCTGACCCATCACAGAGAGGCAACTCTCAAGATATCTCTTGTGTGGAACACTAGAGGGTTAAGAATCAGGTAAGGAAGATGAGAATAAAAAAGTGCTAATGATGAATATAACCAGTTGAATAATTATTCCTTACGTTTTAATGTGCTTGATATCCCAGAGACTTTGACTCTACTCAGAGAAAGTACATGACTACTACTTTTGTATCCCCTTTTACCAAATCACCAGCATATTGGAGGTGGTTTTTTTTTTTTTTTTTTTTTTTTTTTTTTTACATTTTAAGAAGTGCTATTAATGGATTGAGAAGCATATAGTTCTGTTTTACTCAGAAAAACAAAACAAAACAAAATTAGCTTATTTTATCCCTAGATTATTTTATTATTATTATTTTTCTTTTTATGTGCTTGTGCAAGACCTCTCCTCCACAAAACTCCTCCTTAACCTATTTGTTTATCCTAAAACAAAACACCCATTTCAAAGTCAACTCACTGAATAGTCAACTATTTAAAATAAAAATATGGTATTTTGCATTGTGTTTTGTTTTGGTTTTTATTGTTGTTTTGTTTTGAATAGAATATACACTTTCAGTATCAAGAGGATTCCTATTACTAAGTGAGAGTTGTTGATCTTACCATTTCCCTATGGTGCCATATTCAGTGTGAAAAAATTAGAGCTTTAACACTTTTTCAAATTAAGTTCCCCAACAATCTTCTGGTAAGCTCTACTTTTGCAGATATTAATTGTCTTGTTTTAGTAAGTCCAGCTGTCAAGTACATTTATAAATCCTATTATAATGACATATTAAAACAAACAAACCCACAAAAATGCACAAAACAACAACAACCAAAAAACACAAGCAAACAAACAAAAAAAACAACAAAAAACCCCCACACCTCACAGCTATTTCGGAATGTGGCTGAAAAATGAAAATGAGAGGGCACAAAAACCACTGCCAGCAGGTTGAGGGAAATTGATCTTGTCCTTCTGCCCAGCCCTGGTCAGGCATATCTGGAGTGCTGTGTCCAGATCTGGGCTCCTCAGGACAGGAGAGACATGGAGTCCCTGGAGTGGGTCCAGAGGGCTACAAAGGTGACTAAGAGACTGGAGCATCTCTGTGATCTCTCTGATGAGGAAAGGCTGAAGGGACTGGGCCTTTTTAGCCTTGAGAAAAGACAGCTGAAAGGGGATTGCATCAATGTGTATAAATATCTGAAAGGAAGCCTCAGAGGACGGACCAGGGTTTAGCAATGTCAAGCAACAGCACATGACGCAACAGACTGAAACTGATGCCCGGGAAATTCCACCTGGACGTGAAAAATTTTCATGTGCAGTGACCAAGCACTGGAACAGATTTCCCAAAGAGGATGTGGAGTCTTCCTCACTGGAGATATCTCAAAATCATCTGGACACAATCCTGTGCATTTATTCTGGAATAGAACACAGGACACACGATTGTTCACAGATGATTTTGAGATATCTCCAGTGAGTTCTCCTTGAATAGAGAGGCTGGACCAGATGAGGAACTTTGGTCCACTAACCTAACCCATTCTGGCATTCTGTAAGTATTGTCCAGGAGATCTAAAAAAATACACAGTCATTTTTGCTTCTGTAGTCCCACAACTCCTTGTTTCCTTATCCTTGCCATCTTCCCTTCTGAGATACAGCTACGAGTAGCCCTTTTTAAGAGGAAGTCATGGAACAGTTCAGCCCTGTGTTCTGAATTTCAGAAGCTTCTGTTTCTTCTCTTTTTTTGTATTCAACAGAAACATGGTTCAAGGATTTCTCTTTTCCTGAAATATGCTGGAGATAAATCTTGGAACAGATGTCTGGCTGTATGTTTGACCAGTGGCCTTGCAACTTTTCAGAGTTGAGAGAAGTTTTGACCTTGGGATATAAACTTTGCATATGCAAAGTTTCATGACTTCACCATGGAATTGTCTATGCTATAACCACGATGTAAGTGTGGTATTCCTATAACTGGGCGTTTGTGAGAAAAGTGGTATTGGAAAAAAGCCATTTTCCATGAAGAAAAGTTGCTGATAAATTCCTATGTTTCTATTAAAGCTCTGACAAACTTCTGGCCAATAAGACATTTCAGGGGCTACACAGCTGAAGCTTCAGACTTTTAAATCTCTCCAACTCACAGAAGATGACTCTGTGACAGCTGCACTTTTCTAGTCCATGTTTACCACACCTTGTTTAAAGAGACACAAATATCAAAACAGAAAGACTGAAATGTTGGTCCTTAACAAATACTCTATTCTATTCTATTCTATTCTATTCTATTCTATTCTATTCTATTCTATTCTATTCTATTCTATTCTATTCTATTCTATTCTGTTCTATTCTGTTCTGTTCTGTTCCATCCCTACTTTTCAAAAAACTGAGACAGCTGGTTGTTTCCAGAGAGTTTTCAGATCCTGGACAAACTGCATTTTTCCTTGGTAGTGGGTACAGAGAACAGGGCCACAAAACTTCCAGCTTGAGTGCCTGAGCTACGTGTCACAATAAGTTAGACAGAATTTATCTGGCTTTTATATAAGGTTAATATACAAATGTGCATTTGTATATTAAGTCATGTAGGGTGTGTTGATGTAATTCTTTAATTACTGTGCCAGTGCTGCTCCATGTTATTCAAGCATCTGTGTAATGCAAAGTTTTTGGCAGCTCTGTAGTTCAATGTGAGATGTATTCAAACCTTCCCCAGGTGGCATCTGTTGAGCGAGACTGTTTAAACTCATGAGGCTAAAGATCCTGAAAAATGAAGGATGAACAATCAATGAGCAATTAACAGTGATGCAGATCACATGAAACAGATCCATATATTTCATCATAACAGAAACCAGCAGTCATACACACTCCTGTTAAATGGGCATGGGCCTAAAAGTAATACTGAATTTGTCACAAAACACTGCTGCAAAACTCTGCCAACAGGTAAATATTGACTACCACAGCAACATATTTCAACTAAATTTTAACCATTCGATAGCATGATGTGGCTAAACAATGACATGACTACACAATATTCCCTCTGTGGCAGAGGAATTTTTTACATCTAAAAAATTAGATGGTGTTAAATTGTTGGATGGAAAAAATTTTTCATATAATTAATTGATTCAAGATTCATCTCAATTGAAATTCCCACACTTTCAGTTGAGTAAGTGCTGGCACAAGGCTATGTACCTTAAATGGTTGGCAGATGACTAAAGCAGATAGGAGAACCATGTTACTTGGTTTTCATAGGATTTACTTGTTTCTGGAAACTGTGTAGCAATCAAAAGAAGCTTCTTATTAGGAAAAAAAAAAAAAAAAAGTGAACTACTGTACTATAAGCACTTTTCACCCTTATGACTGTAAAAATAATTACATTGTAATAATTTACATTGTATGGATATTCATAATGCACTAAAGCACTATCTGATTTAAAGTAGTGTTAAACAGTGACTCAACTGGCAGAACAGTTTTAAAGGGGTAAAACATAAAGTGGATGCACTGGTTGCTCTAATAAAACATGATCAGTAAAGAAACTATAAGTGGCATTTTCCCTGTGCATTCATGGACTAGTCAAAAACACACTCTTATTAACTTATAAGAAAATTAAGCTAGCTACTTTCCCTTTTTAGTTGTGGTGGTGCAGAACTGTTTTATTAGGTTTTTATAAGAAGTTTATGTTATGGTTCATTTTGCCGTATCCCCAATGTTGTAACCCTTTTTGTGTTGTCTGTATAACAAGGTGTTTTGTGTCAGTCCTCCCACCCCTCTCCTGACTTGTAACATCCCCTCTGCCCCAACCCCCCTCTCTGGGGCAGCTTGTCTATCACTTTGAGGAGCCCTCCCAGGTTGCGAAATCTCAGGGAGAGGGCTTCAGGTGATGGGCCCCCTGGGGGGAATTCCTTTAGCTCTGGATTTTAGTGGTCCAGGGCTTGGGGGTGGGCACACCTTGTTACCCCCTGAATCCCCTGATTTGTTGTCTTGTTGTAACCCCCCTGGAATGGCCTCCTCCGTTTATAAGGTGGAGGAGGGAGATTCAAATCCTCTCAGCTCTCAGCTCAGAGCTCTCAGCTCCTCAGCTCTTTAGCTCCGGGTCTCTGGCCTCTCTGGCCTGAGGTTTGGACCGGCTGCAGACTTCCCGCAGCCCGGCCTGAATAAACATCTTTTAACCTGCTAAGCTGAGAGCCAATCTTTTCTTCTGCTGCCGTTGCTGTCATGACACTATTGGGTCCAGCTCCTGCTGAGAAGCCGAAACGAACTGGGAACATTCTGTAGCTGTGCTGACCAGAGCTAGCCGGAGGTCAGCTCCCACCCGGTGCGGGAACGGAACCAGACACAGTTAGTTATGCTTCATTAACTGCTTTATATCCAAACTGTATGAGGTTCATCTTTGGAACAAGTTGGTTTCTGCACCCTGAAGGTTGCCCAAAGAAAATGACAGAAGTAGTGATCTACAGTTTATTTCACTGCTTACAGAGATATGCTTGACAAAATCAGACTTCGTAAATCAGGTTCTCAGAAGTGATTCACACACTATCCCCATTGTTTTCTTCCTCTGACTCTTCAGCTCTTCACTGCTGCTCAGAGCAACATTTGCCATGCTTCAGCTTTTTTATCAAGGAGTTCAGTAGCAGATAAGACCCAGCTGCATGTTCATCACCAACATATTCCTAGGTACAGGTGGTTTTATTTTGATTTTGATCCTTGCTTGGCTCAGATGTCCTTGACTCCACTGCTGAAGGCAAAGTCTGTCTCTTACTATAAAGTATTAAAACCTCTTGTGGCAGCTTCATTTGCAGAAATGAAAATGCATTTTGGCCCGTTCAGTTTTTTTTTTTTTTTTTTCTCATTAGAACTTTGATTAATTTGATAATTGAGACTAGAATATATCAGAACCTATGATACAATGTGTGAGGGTTTTTTTGCAGATCCCATTAACTATGCTGGATATAACAGCTAGGAGACTTGTTCCTCATTACATAGCTATAAAATCTACAGAGGCCCAGGGGGAGAACCCCCCAACTTTCATACTGTTTCACCAACATTTCTTTTTCTTTTTTTCTAGCTTCATTATTATTTGTGTGAGTGTGTGTGTATAGACACATGCACATATATACATAAAATACTAGGTTTTCATTTAAGAGATTTAGGAGAGGATCAATGATCTCAAAAAACAGAATAGCATAATGTTTTCCAGAAATGAAGGGTTTGATAAAATTGGATATTAGTCCAGAAGATTTTTTTCTTCCTTTTTAGGGACATAGGAAAATGTAGGATCAAATGATTTCCACAAATGTTGCTCTCTGTATGTCTCTGATTTAATTTGCACTATCTCTCCATAAGAAATAGCTCATAATTTTGATGACTGTCCTAGGTTACAATGTAAGATGTGCCCAAAGTATGTATATCACCATCTACATGAACTATTGAAACTAGGTTGGGCAGTGTTTCTCTTGCCCCCTCCCTCCAGACTATCTTCTGTTAATGGCCCATCAATGCCCTGCTGCATGACTCATAGATAACTCCCTCTGGGAGCTATCTCTGTTTAATGGGCAATCAAGGACCCATTGTAAGACTGATAAAATTATATCAGCCCACTGTGAGATGCTCTGCCCAGGGGGAGGAGCCAAGCATTCCCACCTGGGTATAAACTGGGATTTGGGACAGCACAGGCAGCTTTACCCACTTGATTCCCAGAGGACAAGAGCTACCAGACCTTTCAGCGGGAGCACTGCTTCAACAAGACCACTTCATCTGGACTGCTACCACCACGGTTTCAGGTTGTATTCTGACTCTGTCAGTGATCTTTTGTACTATTGCATGTGATTCCCCCCCCCCCCCCCCCCCCCCCCCCCCTCTTTCGCCTATTAAATTGTTATTTCTGACTTGGAGTCTCTCGCTGGTTTTGCCTTCAAGCCAGCAAAATGACATAGGGAAATTTGTTCTTAAACACTGATACCATTCCCTGAAATGTACATAGCACAAAACAAGAAATACAGGATCAGTCAAACTGGATTGGCAAAGCTTCCTGTTCAGTCCAAAATTCTGCAGACAAAAAGAGCAGACTTGGTGGTTTCAGAGTGGAAAAATATGCAATAAGCATTCTAAAATTTTAATAGGTAGATCCTGGCTTCCACTCAGAAGCAAGAGGGTTTACATTGGGACTGACTGGACAATCAGATTTCTAGCAAGGACAGCAGAGAAAAAATGTGTAAATTGGAGATAAAATGTACTTCTTGGTAATGAATGTATTTTAGCAGGCCCCCATGAGGTATGGAAATGCATTTATCTCCATTTTACAGATAGAAGCTAAGGGGCAAAGAGAAGAAGTGACTTAGTCAAGGTCACACAAGATCCTTACAGCAATGGTAAATTCAGCTTTTGGTGCCAGATTCCCCTCAAGTAAGGCTACCATTTGACTGAATTTCTCAGACATATTTCCAAGGAGGAGAAAAGAAACAAACAAGCAAACAAATACACACACACACACACACACAAAAAAAAAAAACCCCAAAAAACCAAAACCAACCAACCAAACAAACAAACAAACAAACCCATTGTTTTGACAGAGTAATTGTTTTGAACTGGCTACTGGATACCTGGAGTGCTGGCCAAAACATCACTGTGGACATCCTAATCAATTTTATGAAGCTTGCACAATACAGATGCACCTTGAAGGCACCTATCTTAAGTAAACTAATGCTACAAGATTGCACACACAGGTGCTGTAAGACCAGACACTTTACAGATGTGCCAAGCTTTCTGCCAATCCGTTTATCAACTATGCAGTACTGACACAGGGAATGTGTTGCATCTTAGAAGCTCTTGATTCTTTGAACACTCATTTTGCTGTCAGTCCTGTGCCTCTTGCGCCTCATAGACAAAACCACCCATTTAAGGAAAAGCGCTGGAGTGCAATCCCACATACATACACTAAGTTGACCTTGCCCCCACAAACTTCTTACAGTCTTTGCTGATGAAAATATAAGGTCCTTTTTCTGCATATTACACAGATATTCCATTCCTTGTTCCAAAATATTACTGGAAAAAACAATGGAAGTCAAAAGCAGCACTGAAAATCAAGTGATCCCACCCTGCTTACAGGCACATCCCTTGCATGTGAACTTACATCACAGAAGCTGCAAGAGCTTAGGAATTCCTGTGGAGTTCATAAAAAGTTCCGATGATTTAGCTGCTGACCCTCCACTCTACACATTAAATACTATTTTACATTCCCCATCTCTGAACTTCTTATGATAATCTTTTGTTGTCCATAAATTTCACAGTGTCACTCTGCTTCTGATCCCTCATTTCTGAGCTTGGTTTCAGCAATTAACCTTGTGAAACAACGCCTATATGACCATTAAGAATAAGATGGAGGTAGAAGCTGTGAAGCACAATTACTGCTCTGTGAACAATTTGTTAGATGTGGCCTAAAATATATGCTGATCTGAGTACAAACACAGAGACTACTTGATTAAAGCAAAAAGCTAATTCATATTTTGGAGGGGAATAAATAAATAAATCAGCATAACCATCTGTGCTGTGTGTATCAGAAAAAATCTGAGGAAATACTTCTTCAAAGCTCTTCAGGATCATTCAGCTGCAAGACCTGCTATGTTCAGTCCGACATGAACCAAGTATGTAATTGGTAAACACATAATAAATTGTAAATATTTTCTTGGTAATAATTATTGTTTTAATGTGGTGATTTCCACTCTAAGGACATCCTAAGCACTGTAATGCCCCCACTGGATATTTATTAGGCACTGTCTCAGAGATGAACAGCATGAAGTAAGAGAACAGCAGCTCCTAGACCCCAATCTGCAATCTCTCACCAATACTGAGTGCATTGTATGCTTGCTGTGGGAAACAGTATGAAGTAATTAAAATTATAAAATCTATTCACTGCTATGCTCTAACACTGACGTAGTAGAGATTTTTTTTTTCTTTTTTTTTTTTTTTCTTTTTTTTTTTTTTTTCTTTTAAACCCTACAGACAAACTAGACTACTGAATAGGTAATCACTAACTGAAACTTCTGTTTATCCCTGGAAGATTTTCAGCTCAGGTCTAATCTTAGTGCTGCTTATTAACCATGGATAGGAATCCTTTGTTACAACAGTTTGAGTTTGTGGCTTTCTGCTTCCATTTCCTTTACTCATACTCTATATGCTTACTTTTCAAAGTTAAAACTTTTCCTCAAACTCTCTGTGCAATACATTTTAAAAATCATCTTTAAAAGGAGACTTAGTTTGTTTTTCTTAAATATTTAATTTTGTACAGAAAACAACAAAAGGAATTTGTGTTAAAATTTTATTAATGATAGGAAAGGATTTAGAATAGCTGACAGACATAAATTGATTAATTTTACTAGTTTTACTACATCTGTAGTAAGGGCAGTATATTTTCAGGGGCGCTTTTTAGATTCTGATGTTTATAATTTTGACAAAGGAAAATTGACAGGGAAAAATCATGAATCTTGAAAATACCTGTAGTTGATATCTTATATTGGCCACATTAGGCAAAAACATCTTTCAATAACAGCTATGTAGATGATAAAGCATAAAGCCTAGGAAAAATTTCCCAGTTGTTATTATTATGATTAACTGATTGTGATCACTTTTAATTGCACATGTGATATATAATCTGTGACTTCTTTGTCAGTTCTAGGGCACTTTTCACTTAACTAGGTGAATCATAGTTTTGTAGTAGCCTAAGCTGCATACTTATGAACTGAATGTACTAAAGATGGAAGAATATTCTGCTGTGAGGACTAGATTAATGCTTTGACATTTAACTCAAAACCACAATTCATTTCCCCTTACAATTTGTATGAATATTTCTTAATTGCATCACCTTTATTTAAACATTCACCAGCAGTGACAATAGAAAGGTCTGTTAGTCATCCAAACTTTCTGCAGCATTGCACTGAGCCATCTGAAGATCATTAATGTGCTAATCACAAAAGGAAGGAGAGAAATTTGCAGAACTTTATGAGCAGTTAATGTAAAGTTAGATCCCAGGCTGTCATTTTTAAATAGGGGCAGAAAAAAAAGCCTAATATGCATAACTTCTCTTATCATACAGGGAAAATAGCATGACTAACCAACTGGCCATGAGCCAGTAGAGCAAAAGCATCACTCTTGGCAGGTGGATTCACTCATGCTGCATATGTGACACATCTTACTGATGGATTGTAGGAAACTACTGATACAATGTCGGAGGTGACTTGTTTCATCTCCGCTGAGGTCAAGGTTGGTTCAAGCTCCATATGGCTCAGGACCTGGACCAAAGCCCAGCAAAGTTAATATGACCATTTCCATTGACTTTGGTAGGTTTTGCATCAGGCAGTATAGATAGGAGAAGCTGCTGAACTTGGTCGGGAGGAAAATGGGAATAGAAGAGTGAAGTGATGTGCAAAATTCTAAAAAAATCTCACAGGTTTCGGCTATGGAGAGATTTGCCCCTTTGTTGGATGAAACACCTTGTTGGTAAAGGTTTCAAATCT
Organism: Hirundo rustica; assembly: GCF_015227805.2. Lineage (NCBI taxonomy): Eukaryota > Metazoa > Chordata > Aves > Passeriformes > Hirundinidae > Hirundo > Hirundo rustica. The sequence goes on along the minus strand of NC_053488.1, from coordinate 24,511,013 downwards.
AGGTTAGCAGTAAATGGTTAAACCATTCTGTAAACACTAATTGTTTTCAGGAATCTATTTTTCTTTTTTCTTTTCTTCTTTTCTTCCCCTCCCCCCTCTCCCCCCCCCCATGGTTTTAACAAAGGAAAAATACTGCCATATTTTGAGAAACCAAACGGTGACAACACATGACACATCCTCCACCAAGCCCAGAAATGCCAATGTGTTCCCAGGCTTACTCAAGGTAGAATTTTCTTTAATTGTTCATTGAAAACAGCAGGAAAACAAAAGCTCATTCACAGTAGGCATTTAGAGAAGAGTGGGTGATTGAATGTGAACCATTCTATTAAAATTTAGTGGAGTTTAAATGTTATTTCTTCAGAGACAAAGATGCCATGCTTGTATGTGTCTAACAGCATATTATGTCTGTAATGAAAATGCCGTGTAAAGAAGACATCCTTAAGCATCTGAGCAAGCCAAGGCATCAAATGGGCAAAAAGTTGGCTTCATTCTCTCACAAAGTATTTAAGTGGCTGATGAATAGGGAATATAAACGGGAAAAAAGACATGTTCCAAGGTAGGGACTTGAGAAGAAGAAAACAGAATTTAAAGGAAATTACTTCCATGTTATTCCATGCTATTGGAATTATCTGAAAGGGTTTGGAAAAAAAAACCAAAAAAAAAAACCCCAAAAAAACCAACCAACCACAAAAAAAAAAAAAAAAAAAAAAAAAAAAAAAAAAACCACCAACACCGAAACATACCAAACAAACCTCACCAACCACCCAAGAGAAAAAAAAATAAATCCCCAAACAAAACCCTAGAATATGTTAATATGTTAATATGTTTATTAAAAGCAAACAGATATGGAGGTATGGGTCCCTCAGAGCAGTGATACAGGTCCTCAGAGGATGTAGGATGCATCAGTGGTATTATGAAAAGAGGAGCTCACAGCACATGGCAAGAGTAGAACTGTAGACACAGGAGACGCAAGAACATATATGACCTTAAGTAAGGAGTGGTGCAGCAGTAAAGGAGTCAGGAATTACAGCAGATAAATCTGAAATCTCCATTCATTAATGCCCTCTCAGGTTCCATTTTCCAATAGATAACACTATAATTTCTGGAAAGACTGTTACAGTATGCCTTTTCAAATCTTCTCAGGGAGACATTCCTTCAGTAATTCCAGAAAACCTCATCTCAAAATCCATCTGATATTTTATCGGCAATAAGTATGTCTGATGATTTTCATGTGTCCCCTTGAAAATATTCCTATTTTTACATTATTTTGTCCCTTCAGCATGAACTACTGCCTGAACAGTTATTTCCATGCATGTGGTTTACACTTTGTTGATTGCATGTTGAAAGCATGATGCTTTTCTTTTGGAAATTCTCTGGGTTTGTTTAGGTTTTCAAGAGTCTGAGCTCTATTGTTCCAGAATAGGTTAGGCAACAAAAGTCTGGGAAATTACTCTTAACTTTCAACTGTCTCTTGGCATAAGAATACACACTCTTACAGAGCAGATGCTGTAGTAGAGCAGGGATATAGCAGTTATACTTTCTCTGAGGTGCAAGGAACTCAACATGACTTCATATACCTTTTCACTTTCACAAAAATAACTGATTGAACAACTAATTCAAACCAAAACCAAATCAAAGACAACAAAAACAATTAAAAAAATCCCACAATCTTAAACTCAAATATTCATAAAGATGCCACAGTGATAATAAGCTCTTCCTTAGACAGCGTAGTAACTTCTTAAATTTACTCAAAAATTTCCTATTTACCTATAAGTTAGCTTGTAAATGAGTGTTTTCATTTATAGCTAGCTGAGTAAGCATTCATTTTCAGCTTTGTGTTTGCCATTATGGGGAAAAAAATAGTTTTAAGTTATTACAAAATATTTTAGAGAAAGTTAAGACATTATACCTAGCTTCTGATAGGTGTGCTTTCCAAAATAGAAACACTCTCTGTTGTTGTAGTGCATTAATTTGGTTTATATTGTATTTCATTTTTATATTGGGTTTTGTAATGTTTCGTCTGCACCACCCTGTTGCCTTGGAAAAATGTATCACGTGGTTTGTCCCTGCTCGGCCCTGCCCGTCCTTGCGCACTGGAATGTTATCCAACTCTGTTCCACTCCCACCTTATCCCTGATGGGGCAGTGGCTTGTCCCTGCCTCTAGCCCCTTCCCCCCGGGTAAAAACCCTGGGACAGCCTGGGGCTCCCTGTCTTTGTACCAGGACTGGGACAGGGTGCAGGCTGGGATCAGAACGCTACAGTGGCAGGACCCCAGAATAAAGCCCTGATCCCCACCGCGGACAAAGAGCAGACTCTTTCCTTTTGCCATTGACAGATACCTGCCCTCTCTAAAGGAAAAGGTTTGCAGCCTCTGGGTAGCTTTAAGGCCCTGAGAAGGAAGACTCCTGCTGGCGTGGGCTCTCTCTCTCAAGCACGTTGAGGCTAAAATGGAGCATGGGCTCTGAGGGAGAGAGAGCCGCTTCACTCTATAGCTAGAGCAACTTCCTTTCTTCACAGAGAAATAGGGAAGTAATTACATTCATATAATTAATAACACTTCTTGTTCAATATGTAAAACAGGTGGAGAGAATAAAAACAGGCAATAAAACCTTCTATACACATTCAATCCAACTGATAACACACCCGTGCCAAAACCTAAATGCCAGGAGTTCATAAGGGAGGGACAACACTGTGTCCCTACAAATAGCACTGCAAGTACAAATAACACTGCGCAATATAGTGTCTGGTCCCTCTTGGTTAAAGCATCCTCTCCTATTGAGAAGACATGCTATTTGAGTGAAATATAATATCCACAGGAAGTGTTAATGTAGTACGAAGTATATTTTATGCTATTGAAGTCCTACTCAAGTGGGAAAAGTAAACTGTGTTGCACTGAATTATCAAGGAAACTTTTCTGGAGAGGATTATGCTCTGACAGCCCCAATGTGATACGTATATCAAGATTTAGTGTCCATTTATTAGTTTCTCAGCACAGGAGGACCCAATAGCTGCCAAACCTGAATCATTACTCTCATTTTTCATTATATAATCAGTATGAAAACGGGGACTAACTGGATATTATCCTGGACATGAGGTGCTCAAACTAAGTACAGATAGATCACCATTATTGCATCATTGACTGATTATCATTCTAATTAATGTATCTTTTTTATTTTCATTCCCTATATTGAAAAAATGCATATGTCACTGAATAATTATGTCTAGCGCCCATTTCTGAATTATGTCCTTGACACATGTGCCTTTGTCACTGCTCCTCTAACTTTACTCTGTGCCTTGAGTCTTTCCTTTAAAAACAAATAAATTAACACCTGGTGGTGTTTAACTGAGCTTAGAGTCAAAATTTGAGAATATTCCCCTTATTGCCTGCTACATGCAATTCTTTACCACTAGCTTTTTCCATGGCCATTGCATTCGTCCCTCAAAGAATTTGTCCAAGAGTTATATGTATCATGTTCTCTTTGAATAAACATTCAAAATTTTCTTTCAGCTTGAATGATAGGAGCATTGATGTGAAAGGCTGCCACATACTTTGAGGCTGACTAAACAGGCAACCTCAATATATAGTCAACCTCTCTGCTCATGGGTTTGCCCCATTTTGAAAGTCTGAGGTCAGCTCTTCCCATAGCAGCACTCTTATTTCCTACAGCTACATGTTTTGCTGTAAAAGCCAGAAAGAACTTGATTTTCACTTGAATATAGAACTAAAACGTTCCTGCAAAATTCAATATTATAGAACATCCAAAACTGTTATTAAGAAGTCACATTTGCAGCTGAATGAAGCAACCATTTTGACAGCACAATGTTAACCCCCTGTAACACCTATCTTCCCATTGCATCTCTTTCCAATGTCTCTGCTGATCATGGCAGCATATATCTGTGGTCAGCCTGACCAACTAATCAGTAATAATCACCTGAGTAGAGGAGATTAGCAAATTCTTTACTTAGGAGGTGTAAAACACATAAATTCTGCTACCATTATAGAATACCTTGCTGAAAAACATCCAGTCAGCCAGAGTGACTCCAGACGCTGTGAAGTTCTCCAGTATCATTCGACCCTCATGATGACAACTCCCCTTTGATCCAAAATCATGCAATTTCTACTCATTATATTGAAAAGATGACATTTCACTGTCCAGTAAAATAACTCCAGCAAAAATTTGATCTCCAGGTCAAATATTTTCATTTCAGAAATGCTGGTCATATATGTGATCTGTTTGGGAAAATAGCAAAACTATGGTGAGCCTAATCTGTCAGGTGCTACATTTAATTTGCCATTTATATTTAGAGACATCCTTCCTTTTTGGCTTAATTTTGAAAGGAAGGACAATGTTGCAATGAACAACTCATGGACACTAGTTTATAGATGGAAGTTAGAAGGTGGAGCCACCAATGGTGCCATCCTAGGTACCACTGTATATCTGTTTTAGGCTTTTAATTTAAAAAGAGTTGACTGACAAGATGAAGCAAAAGGCCTGGCAGAGTCAAGGTAAAACCCTTTCTAACGGAATGCCACTTGGAGCTATGTCATAGAGGAATTACAAGTAACAAGGAACAGACGGGGCAGTGGCTGATCATTTACTTTACTATTAAATGAACAGATGCAACTATTTTTGTATTTTGAAAATTGTTTTATATGAGGGGGAAAATAAGGATTTCCAAAGCAAAGGGGAGAGGGAAGAAGAAAAAAAAAAAAAAAAAAAAAAAAAATTACTGCCCTAAGATTTTTCCTATTTTAGGTTTAAAAAACACCCTGAAAAGCCAAAAATAAACTTGAAGTTAAAATTATAAAGTGATAAATATCCTTAATTGAAAAAAACCCTTCATAAAGATCAAATAAATTCCTGGAGTTTACTGGAAGTGATTATTTCTTGCTAAAACTAAACCACAGTTCTTTTGTCACTGATATGCTTTCCTAGATATTACCATAGAGAAGCTAATGGAGGTCCTGTCTGGGAATTAGGGATGGAGGGATTTCTGATAAACGCATCCTGCTTTCCTTGAATTATTTGGGCAGCAAAAGTAGCTCCTACCCAACATTTTCCTGACAAACCTGTGACTTCTCCCTTTATTTGCTTTGCATGGTAAGTAGTGGAGAGGCTGCAGGGGTGGCTTCTGGGAGAAGCAGTTGGAACATTCCCCTGTCCTTCATGGAGCCAATGCCAGCTCCAGGGTGGACTCAACAGTGGCCAAGGGAAAGAACATCTGTGACAGTGGTAGGATTTCTGCTATAAAGTATTTAAGAAGGGACAAAATAAGCAGAAACTTCTTAACAACAGCCAGTTTAGGAGTGACAACATGTGAGAGGAGCAGCCCTGCAGACACCCAGGGCAGTGCAGAAGAAGGGGCAGGAGCTGCTGCAGGCTCTGGAGCTCAGATTCCCCTGCGGCCCTTGGAGCAGCCCATGGTGAAGCAGCTGTGCCCCTGCAGCACAGGGAGAGCATGGGGTGAGCAGAGATCCAAGTGAACCCCTGGAGGAGCCCAGGCTGGAGCAGGGGGAATGCCCAGAGGAGGCTGTGATGCCATGAGAAGCTTGTGCTGAAGCAGGATCCTGGCAGGACCTGTAGAGAGAGGAGGTCAGACTGGATCAGGCTTGCTGGCAGGATTTGTGACCTCATGGCAAGGACCCACACTGGTGCAGTTCCTATAGGACCATCTCCCGTGGGAGGGATGCCATGCTGGAGCCGGGGAAGGAGGTTGAGGAAATCAGGAGTGAAGTTGAGCCTGGGAAGGAGGGTCAGGTGGGGGGAAGATTTTAATTTTGAAGGATTTGGATTTATTTCCTATTCTGTTCTTATTTGGCTGGCAATAAATTAAATTCATTTCCCCAAGCTGAGTCCTTTTTCCCTTAGACAGTAACCAGTGCGTGACCTCTCCCTTTCCTTACTTTGAACCACAAGCATTCTGTTATATTTTCTCTCTCCTGTGCAGCAGAGCAGTGGAGGGACAGAACAGCTTTGGTGGGTGCCTGGCATCCAGCCAGGGTAAATCACCACACCCCCTCTGTGCCTGGATCAATTAGACCAGCCTAAAGTGATTTCATGGGATTCTGTAGCACTGGCAACCTCTTCCGCAGCTTGGTGCCTCAGCCTGTTATGTTTGGGTAGAGTTAAAAAGGCAGCATGACCCGTGAGCACAGCTCAAGGAGCAGACTCCACCACAGCAGTGAGCTTTGCTCTCCATAAGGACATTGCCTCTGCTCCCATAAAAGAAGGCATGCATTGCAAATGCATGCCCTAAGAAATATTGAAACCAATGCTGAATGCACTTCTGGAAACTTGATATTTTCATCACATGCCATCTAAGCTAATATACTGCACTGTTTACAGTCCTCCACTACAATATATTTTGAAATGATTACCTTGCTCTGAGTCATTTGTGTCATAATGCTCTCCATAGGTACCCATAAAATGAAAATGTAAGCCTCTTTTATTGGTGGCACTGCATCTTAATTGAAAATATTAAAGGCTATTGCTCTCCTACTGTTTTTTGTGGGTTTTTTTCCTTCTTTATTTTTTTGCTTCTCCTTCTCTGTTTAATTGGCTAATCATATGATTTTTTTTTTAATGAAATAATCATGAAAGAAAATACGAAGCTAATTTAAATTCAAACTGGATTTGGTGATATTTAAGTGATTATCCCAAAGTAGCAGAGGGTGTAAGAGGCAATAAACATCTGCTACGTTCATGACCATTGGCCTCACTGTTTATGAGCATGGGAGATATTTATTTCAAGAGACATGCTTCTCTTTGGTTTAGACTGTATTTTCCCCCTTTGTTGTATATTTATTTCCTCCCTTGTAAAATTTTAAAGCAGGATTTTATTTTTTTTTTCCCCCCTCCTCTCTCACCCCATCTCCTTTCACACAAACAGCAGAGTGAAATCCAGGTAAATGAGAAACTTCTTCCAAGAAATCTTTCAGCCGGTAGGGATGGGTGGTTTAGCTGTTGCTCCTCTTGTGAACTGTATGAGCTACTCCGGGTTTATGGGCTGAAGAAGTTAATAGGAATTCTGTATTGTAGTTGGTTCATTGTCCAGCTGCCATTCAATTGTGTGTGCTGTATGTAAATGTCGAGTGAGGCTTAACCTTTTCCTTTTCTCTTTCCCTCACATGCAATAAGCATCAGGGGTGAAGCTGGGGAGCAAGTTGTAACTGAAGGATGCAAGCAGCTTTCTGGTTCTGTCTTTTTAGTGAAGGAAATAGAAAAGCAAAATAAAGCAGACTGGGTTTTGAGAAATTTGGGAGAGAATTTAGCTACTTAGCTGTGGAGACAGCCAGAGAGCTTCAAAGCAGCATTGTAGGAATAGGCAAAATATATTTTATTTGATCAATTTGTGTAGTGCATATTACTTTGGACATAGAAGTGCTTCTCCAGGTCTCAGAATAAGATAATTTCCATGTCAATGTTCTTAGAAATTTAAAGTTTGCTTTAGATGCTTCTCTGGGTATTCTTTATTTGAATGAGTTCTATATTTATTTTAATCAATCTTCTGAAATGCCATTGTGGCAGCAAGCCCTTTGTTATAATGTTACTGAAATGCCATTGTGGCAGTAAGCCCTTGAGCATATGATGACACAGGGTGTGTTTTAGGGAACTTCATCCATAGCATTGCAATAGTTCCCAGGAATCACCTGTTAAGAGTAAATATGCACAGTTTTAGAATTTTAAATGTGAAGGGTCTGAGTAAATAACAGATTAAGTCTTTTGGTTTCTACATATAAAGGATGTGGAGGATGCTGTGGCTCTTTTCTGACAAACTCACGAATTATAGCAGCCTGATAACCTTTAGTTACCTTTGCAAATAATCTCAGTCAAGAATACATAATTATTCCATGCTTTAACTCTTTTAAATTTTGTATGAAATTTATAGTCAGGGGTACATGCTGTATTAAATATACACAGTTCAGATTTCTCAATATTTTATTCCTGGTAAGGCTCTGCAACTACCTGTGCCACAGAGCAAATTTATCATGCAAGGAAAGAATCTGAAACTGTCCTGAAAGAAGTCAGTTTTCCTTTTTCCATTGGTATGGAAATGAATGTAGGAACTTCTTTTATGGACTATAGTAAATGTAACTGAGTCAATATGGAACCTATAGTAAATATGATCTTCTGGTCACTTGGAATTTATTTGGTGAGCCTTTCTGGGACAAGGCCCAGGATTTCAGTATTTCATCATTCATGAACTCCATTACTTCTTGGTTATTAGAAAAGAGCTGTTATATACTAAAGTCAGAGCAGTTGAAATTTTGGGCCACTGTAGAGTGCTAACCAAATAATTCTGAAGGAACTTAAATCTGTGAGATGGACGTTGATAGTTTACAGATAACTTTTTAAAAATATTCTTTTTTTTAAATGTTTATGTTTAACCTTGTCTGTTTGCTTTTACTTTCTTTAGAAATAAGCATAAACATAGGGAAAAAGCTGAAAAATGTGCTGACATTGATACTGCAATATTGTCTATGAAAATTTTACTACTTCTATAGCCAAATTCTATTAAGTCTGAAAAACTGAAAAGCTGCTTAATTCTGTAAATGCGAAAATCTAGAAATGAGGGTTTCAGTTATTGACAGAACTGAATATGGACTGAAAAACAGGGAAAGGGATGTGTCACAATGTGCTTGTATTTTTCATGGAAGTTTTATGGTCTAATTCCTATGTTAAAAAAATGAAATGCAGATAATTACTCCAGATGAAGGAAGTGTTATTACTTGTAATTTATAGACCGGGAGAGCAAAGGCAGAAATCGCATCCTTTTTAGTGACAAGAGACACTGTGGGATCCCTGCTTAAGTGTCCTGAACACAGTACAAAGTGATTTGAACTGTTCCCTGAAGATTTTACTACAAGAATGAACACTTACTTTTCCTAAAAAAAAAAAAAAAAAAAAATCCATTTTACAAAGACAAATCTAAATTCTGAACTTCACCTGCATATTTGATTTGTGAAGTTTTCTAGAACAGGAGAAATTAAGAAGTCAAAGTGCTAATATTCTTTCCTTCTTTTCCAGGTTTTATTCCACTTTCTGTGTTTTCCAAAAGGTTGACAGTAAAAATAAAATGTCATTATATAATAAAACCATAAGTTTAATAAACATACAGAACACAGAGTGTCAGCCTAGCATGGTGAGATGGGGTTTGTTGGGAATCTTCTAAATTTTGTTGTTACTGATTTTTTTTATTTAATTTGTTTATTTCTGTGTGATTATTTTTCAAGGTACGGGACATCTCAAGGCAGAATATCTTGGCGTAATAAGCTGAGCAGCAATTACTTTGCCCCACGAATTTCCAACAGGTTGAAACAGAATGTACCTTTGCAAAAGGAAAAAGAACGAAAGAAGAAAAGGACTCATTTTACCTTCACTTACATGTAGCTCATGCAAACCTGAACTGCAGCTCCAGGGCACAACTCAAGATGTGATATTAAAGTATTTCATTTGCAACCAATTATGCTCAGGATTAGATTCCACTGCTGCCTCGCTTAACAGTACAGTACCTTGATTTCAAACAACCTGATAGAGGTTTGCTGGATTCTATTTTTCTCTCTTCTCTCGCTTTTTCTCCCCTTTTCCTGCCCCTTGGAACCATCTCTGCCTTCGTCAAAACAATTCCATTTGTACTTATGAAAGCATTACAGCCAGTAAGCAGAGAGTACAGAATAAGCTTTACCATTTTAGCCTTTTTCCCATCTGAATATCACGAATCTTGTATCTCACCATGGTGTAAGGTCTCTGATTACATCAACCTCTCCAAATTATGCTGAAATGGAGGCCATTCAATTTGCTACAATCAGTAACTTTTGAAAGAGCCCTGCATAATTGATTTCACAGTAATATAGGCACAGGTGAATGAGTTCCTCAGCCTCGTTTATACAGTGTTTTCTTTCATTCCAAAGTGCACTATTCAATAGAAATCACATTTTTTTTTCCCCCAACAGTTGGCAGGTAAGGCTTTTGTCATATACAAAGTAGTGAGACAGAAAGACAGAGCAGGGGGGGGGAAATAGTGCAGAAACATGAAAATTGAAATTAGTGCCCTGGGTGAAATACTAAACGCCGATATGCCTTGGGTGAAACGGCTTCTCTTTTTTATCTGTCTGATCAAGGTGGGGAGTGACGGACAGGATACAAAAATACAGGGTACAAAACCCTGTTGAAATTTAAATGTGGTCCACAAGTGTAATTTGTAATAGGAAGTGTGGGAATGGGGACAGCTTCAAAGCTGAACATTCATTCAAGGTGGAAAATATATGGGCTTATCAACTAAAGTGGCTATGGATGCTATAGTGATGTTGTAATTAGAGAAAAAACATTGGAAGCTGGGTATATACTGTACCCCAGGACAATTAAAAGTGGCAGCGGCCTAAACACCAGCATGTGGTACCATCTCTGCCATTTTCTCCCCTTGCATGGAGCCAGTCACACTGGTTAATGGTCAGCAGACCAAACTCCTTAGCTTCAAAGTACTGTTCCTACTTTATGGAACTGTGGTGGAAACTCCATGAATGAGATGCATCACAGAATACATAGGCTTGCATGAGTCCTTCCTTCTGGGAGAGAAATAAGAGTAACAGTGGAAAAACAAACAAACAAAAACAAACGGATGAATGGATAGATAGACAGACAGATAGACAGACCCAGGCAGCAAATGAGAAGCATGGAATTATTAGGATACAGAAGAGTATTTATTGAAAATAAGTGCTAATGGATATTTGCCATATAGAGGTAAAGTAAGAAAATCTGACAGGAATTTGGAAATTTTTTTTAAAAAGATACTTTAATTTGAGAAAAAAACAATGAGAACATCTCCAAAAACAATCAATCCCATCTGCAACAGAGCTCAGTCCAAATAATGATTTTGAGCTGTCAGTCTACACTGATTCCAGAAGAAGCCCAGCTAATCATGTCAGACTTGAGCTGAGTTTAAGCAAGAGGGATCCCATGCCATGAAGTTGGCGTGCATTACACAGAAGGAAAAACACGGGAGTGGTAATACCAAAGACAAACCACCAGATTAGGTTAGCTTTCACCTGTATCTGTTACGTTCTTGTTCTCCCAGTGTTCTCCCAGAGATCAACTGCAGGATTTATTGTTCTCATGAGAAGTATGTGTCCAACTGTACAGTGTTTTGTGTGTGTGTATGGATGTGTGTATACAAATTCATTGGAAAAACAAAAAGTTATCTCTGAGCAGTCCCTTTGTAGGAATAATAGAGGTGCCTCCATATATTAGTACTCACTTTTCTGAAGAATTAGAGGGTTTATGTGCTTTTTGCGACAGTTTGATTATAAAACACTGAGGAAACATGTTCACAATATTCAAATCAAAGAAGCACTAAAGTTTATGGTGCTTAAATCACTTCTAAAATCTGAACTATTTGGATCTCTGAATTTTATGATAATATTAACAGAGCTTCTGGTGAATCTCTCTCTCTCTCTTTTTTTTTTTTTTTTTTTTTTGTATTGTTTAATTTTACATGAGTAAATATAATTACTCCTTTTGTCAGAAGTTCTAATACCAATTTATAATTCATGGAGTTAATTATGTTAACAAGGAGGTAATAATTTCTCAACTCTCTCCCCTGTAATTTTAAAGGATTTTGATTTTTTTCCCTCTCTCATTCTCACCTCTCCTTTAACAATTTCTCTTCCAGCCATGAAGTGGGAGCATACACAATTCATCTGTGATAAAATTATTTACCATGGCAACAGTTTGTGAATGGAATTGTGAAGTTGCAAATAACTAAAAAGAAGCTTAAGTAAAACAGGCTGAAAAAATTATCCTTTTCAAAACAAGTGAAGAGTTCTTTAAGGTCGGGAAAGCTTTTGTCACTCAAATATGTTGAAATGGGAGAAAGTGAAAGACATAGTTTTGGGGCTTCTTTTTCCTTCTTTGATAAAATCTTTGGTAAAATCTGATGAACAAATGAAGATAAGTACTTCACGTGTGTTTGTGTATGTGCAAATTTGTTTTGGAATTGTCTATGTGACTGACAATAAAAAACATTTGAACAGACTTGCAATGAGAAGCACTGAACCTGACAGTGCCCAGCAAGATTAAGAAAATATGTAATGTTGAAAAATGATGGAAAGGAGAGCCATGCTTGTGGTGGTTGATTTTGCTTGTAACATTTCTCAGATGAACAGACAGCTCAAATTCATACTGATATGCAAGACTCCCTAATATTAGAGTCTTAGAAGCAGATAGACAAAATCTATTGAAAAGTGATGCCATAATCTTTGTATTTTGTTTGATGCTGCTGTTGAGAAATCATTCCCTACCACCCATCCTATTCAATAATCTATTGAGTATTTTAGTACTGCTGCTTCAGAATCAAAGAAGTCTATTGATGTTCTTCAAAAGCACACTGAGCTGCATATGAAAAGGAAACAATAACAACAAAGACTCATCCAGATGCACCATGAATTACAGTTTATCCACATGGGAGTAGAGTTAGGTGTCATATTTATCCTAACTCACTGCCATAATGATTTAAGAATCAAAATATTTCAGAGGAATAGATAAAAAAAACTCTAGCAGAATTCATTGAATGTTAATTAATCTAGGAACACTTTGAAAAGTCTCCTGCCCAGCTGGTGGGATGAAGAGGGATTTTGTAAGATGTATGTCCAGCTTCCTCTAAGACCAGTCCTGATCTGCCTGTCTCCTGGAGAAATGTCCCAGTTTTCATGGCAGGTAAGCTAAGTCTCAAACAATAGTCTTTTCACTGACACCAGTGGAGCTAGGATCACAGCCAGTGAATTAATGTGGAAAGAAGTTTGCATAGAAAAACACTGATTTGCTATGGAAATCAAGAAAGATTGTTGCCGTTCACTCCCAATCTAGGAACACAAGCAAAGAGGGCCGTGACATTTCCCCCATAGTTCCTGAGCGTCCTTGGCACCCACCAGACAATCAGGGTAGGAAAAATGAGACAGGCTCTTCTTGCCAACTCTGAGGATCAAACTTATTAACAGAAACAGAAATCTAACTCAACACAAAGGAAGGGCAGTGGCAAATACCTCTGATACCAGGCTCACAGAAACTTATAAACAGGAGACATCTCAGGGAAGGGTACAAATACAATGACCAATGGGGAACACAAGGGGTGGGAAGCAACTTGAACCCAAAGTGGGGTGGACTAGCACAGGGTAGGATTGACAGGGGGATAGGAGGAGCAATGGGTGGGTCCGAGGGGTTAGTGATCACTGCATAAAGGAATGCAGTTGGGACTCAACCAATTATACAAGGAAGGAGGGGGAGGTGTACAGAATAAACCATTTGAGGGACTAAAATCAGGAAATAACACATTGCCAGAAAAGATGAGATGTTTTTGACAATTATGTTTTCTTAAACAATACTACTCAGTAGGACCCTTACAGAACCTTTTTGAGATACAGAACAGAAACAAAAGACAAAGAACAGTGATTAAAACTGCTCTGTCAGCTTTGAAAACATCTGGAAACAGTCCTGAACAAGCTGAAATAGAGGAAAAACCTATCATCCCCTGATGAAGGAACATGTGATGCTTGGTTTCCCACAGTTTTGTGGCATGGTGTTGGGCTTTCTGGCAAGAGATGAGCTCTGACTGAAGATTTTACTGAACACAAGACATTAATAAAATTTGGATCTCAGTGCTGATTTTCTCATTTCTCCTAACAGCTGAGTTTGTATGACTACTTCTTCCTTAAAGAGTCAAATGGTGCATTCTCACTTCCTTTATTATTGTGTTTTATAAAAGCTAGGTCCTGAATATTCTATCATCATTACATTAGGTAGTTGAAAAAAGATTATTAAGAGGGGTGGATAAGTAGACAAATATGCATTTATAAAAAATATTTTCAGTTAAACTTGAATTTTTTTTCTTTTTTGGTTGTGTGTGGTATTTGTTTGCTTTGACATTTTGTTGTTGTTGTTGTCTTCTCCCAACAACAGAATTCCTTTTTTTTTTTTTTTTTTTCCGTGAAGTGTCATCTCAGCCTGACGTAAAATCTGAGATTTGTTTAATCTGTCTATGGGAAATTTAGAAATGTTCATGGATTGGAGTGGAAGTAACTACACAATGGATATTTTTCAGATTCCTGTAAGAAGGGCTTAACAGATTTACAGCTGTGTTTGGGTTGGAAAGGTGCAGGGAGGTGCCTAATTGGATTTTCAAAAATACATAACCACTTTTGGAGAGAAAATGCATTTATGAATCTAACACTTCTATCTGCATTTCTAGATCAACTTCAGATACTTATTTTCATTTCTTGATACATTGTTAGAAAAACACCTTCCATTTCTACCAGTGAAATATTCCTGCGTTTCAAGCAGTAATTCCTAGCACAATGAACTACATTTTTGTGTTGGGGGGGTAGAAGCTACCTTTTACATGGCTTTAAAAGGTGTCAGTGTACTCTTGAGCATAAAATTTTATAAGTATTTACTGACATTCATTTATACTCATGGAACAGATGCTAAAAAAACAAGAAATCAATTACTTTTTAGAAGTTGCCTTACAAAAATAAAATTTTAAAAAACACAAAAAACTGCCAAAAAACCACATTCTTCCAAGACAGAAGAAAATGTCCTGCTAACTTATTGCTTTGTGCCTTACTTTTGGTAATTCACTGTTGTGTTAGTGAACAAACTAGCTTCATTATAAAAGAAGAATGTTCATGAATGTTTATGACTCTTGCAGACTCAGTGTCAAAGAAAATGTGTAAGTTTATAAGGCTTTCAACAGTTTACTGTGAAACTATCCACAGGAAGAAATGGTAGCACAGTTCCAGCTGAGGAAAAGAGATACAGCATTCAAATGTCACTATCAATACTGATTTAATTGCTGTATGTATACAAGCAAACAAACAAACAAACAAACAAAAACACCACCCCCCCAAAAAAAAAGCCTCTACCGACAAAACAAAGAAAACTTGCCTTTGAAAGGCCACCTCATTACCACTGGGGGGGAAAAAGAAAAAAGAAAAAAAAAAAAAATTCCCATGGCGTGGGGTTATTTTCTAGGGACCAGGACATCAAACACAGTTTTTTGACACCTGGACAGTACTTTTTCATTTCCATTTCTAAACATATCAGATTTATGCTGCAAAACAATGCAGATTTTAAGATGGGAAGAAAAGATTCCACAAAGATCTTTATACAAGGTTCTTTATCTTGAAAATAATAAGAAAAGTAATAATAAGAAGGACATTTTCTTCAAAGGCACCAGACAAGAGGGGAGATCTTGTGATGTGTTTATGTGATATATTTCTTGTTCCGTCATGGCAAAACAACTGATATTCTGAGTTTCATTTTTTGTTCATTGATCCCAGAAAGAGGGAAAGAGGGAGGTTTTGATACTTGTCATGTTCAAGATATATTTAGTCTTCATGGGCCATCACACTTACTTGAGCTGCCTTTTTTTTTTTTTTTTTTTCCCCATTATTTTTATAAATATTCAGACCAAGAGAAAAGATTTTCATATTCTTTCTTTATAATTTATTTGGATCTTCCATATGTTGGGATTAATGCTTTTACAAGCTTCTTATGGTTTTTTTTTTTTTTTTTTTTTTTTTTTTACGGAGTTTTCAAGCTGGCTTCTCTGATGAGTCATTTCTCCTTCCTTTATTTCTCATTTAATTCACACAAGGGTTATAAAGGGATCAAATCTACCTCTGTGGATGTTTCTAGGACTTCAGGCTACTCTTTAAACTCAGTATTTCCTGCTCTTTAAGCTCAGTATTTCCTGCTCTTTAATGTGCATTGCCCATCATTACAAGCTTTGAGACCTACACCACTGGAGCATTGCATTTACTAGTATATGTGGAAAGCTCCACTCAAGAAAAAAGAAAAAAAAAAATCATTATTTACCTTTTAAACAAATGTGTATTTCACTTTCAGAGGTGTTAGTTTCCACATATTAATGCTAGATCAAACACAGTGCAAGTACGCAAAATCAAAGCTCATCAGTTTCTACTACCCCTTCTATCTCATGGTCTCAAACATTTGAACAGCCTTGTGTTGTGATGGGGAAAATTTTCCCAATCTGTCTCAGGATTTAATCTTAAGTGGCTTTGGCAAAAGATGTCTCCTCATCAAATCTTGCAAATTCATTGCTACAAAGATGGGCAATGTGGCACCTAAAATGTTAATCAGATGTGTTTCTCATAAGAATTTTTTTTTATATCATCTAAGTATGATAAATAGATAGATAGATAGATAGATAGATAGATAGATAGATAGATAGATAGATAAATAGATAGATATGCAGAACCTATCACACAAAGGAAATAACCCCAAACACAACAACACATCAGGTCTTAAAGCTTAAATCCATTTCTTTGCCATGGCTGTTTGCTTAAGTGAATTTGACCTTCCCTTCCCTCTGTCTAAAATCTTCCTGTTACTTGTGTTCTTATAGATTGTGGCATCTGTGTAGCATTTTCCTCTTCCTTATATCGTGACAACAAGCAAGTTAACAATTGATGGGTAACTCAAAAATATCCTTTCTTCAATGTTGGTGGATTTTTGAAAAACATGTTGATGTAAAATTTCTCCCCTATCACCTTAACAGACCATTTTTACTTAAAAGAAAAACAAAACAAACAACAACAACAACAAAATCTAAACATTTGACTGCTGCATTAGTTATTAAAGATGAGAAAGACAAGTTTACTCACCTTTAATTTGCAACCAGTGATGAACAATAAATCCAACTAATCTTTCTCTTCAAAAGGCAAAATAAAATCCAAATAATATAACCTCCAAATAATTATCAGGAGTCTGGCTGTACTGTCAGGGAGTAATATACAAGATTCAATTTTAACTAGAGATTACAGCCCAGCAACCTTGTAACCCTGATTGTCAGTCATGTCACCTTCTCCTGTCAGAAAATGTATCAGGACTCATATGGGCAGGGTGAGGTAGAGGCAGTGTATTATTTCACCTGGGTAGTGTGTCCTGTGTTCAAACTAGTCAGGGAAAAAATGTCAGTAGTTTCCTGGCCCAATTCTTCTCCACTTCCAAGTGAAAACAGGCAGAGCCACTTCCCAACAGGATGTTCCCTTTTGCAGCCCTTCTCCTCCAGGCAGCCACACCCAGCATTGTGCCAAGGGGTTTGTTCTGCTCTGCATACCAGGGCATGATGAACTAAACATTCCGGTGGACATACTCTGGTGCCTGAATCTCGTGGATCTCCTTCCCTTGTTTTTGAGTGAAACACAAAAGCAGTTTAGAAACCTCCATTTTCCTGGAGGTTGGGGTGCTGCATTGTTCACAGGGCTTATCTCTGCTAATTGTTTTTCATATTGACAGTTTAGGCAGTCATTCCTGATTGGTCCCCTACGGGAAATTTGACAGTGTGTTGTCTCTCAGTGCCAGTGTGTGGGCTTACATTTCCCGGTGTAAGGCCATTTGCATGAGGGTCTTCTTCACCTCATAATCAAACTGCTGCTGTAGGACTGGGGGAATTTCATTCTCTTGAGCTCTCCATCAGCTGCCTTTCTCTGGGAAAGGGAAAAATAAAACAGGAAAGGAAAAGGGATAAAGGAAACAGGAATAAAAGAGAAAGGCAAAATGGAGAAGGGAAAAAGGGGAAAGGAAAC